>NC_141029.1:40336250-40501875 GCF_052040795.2 Danio rerio | reverse complement strand
TTAATGTCAGTTTATTCCCCACAATTAATAATTGAATCCAATTAAAGCTAGGATATACAAAACAGGAAAGGCTAGCAATAGCAAGCAAGCACTGAAAGCACAAAATTCCATGCACCCTCCCTTCAGAGGTATTTCGAAAGCCACACATTACCTAAAACACATGAATGTAACAGTGTAGCCAATTTGGGTGTTTTTTTTTTAAACAATATAGTGATTTTGTCATTTTTCTTGCATCTTTTATTATATTAAGTTTTATTTTGGCTATTTTTGTGATAAATACATATGTTTGGCATTTGTTTCTGGTAAAACAAAACACAAAAATAAACTAGATTTAACCACACAGCAGTAAATTGGAAGGCACCATGTCTAGTTTTAAAGGTGCAGTATGTAAGTTTGACACCCAGTGGTTGAACTAGGTATTGTATTCCTGGATCAAAACGAATGCAAGGGCAGGTTACCAGATTGAGGACCAACAAGGCTAATTTTAATAGTGTTCTATACAAAAGCAAGGACACACCAATATATATTAAAAGGAGTTTTTGTTCTAACCAACACCTTAAATTGATATATTACAAACGGCTTCTATTTCTCACAGGTGAACAGAAAACTGACAATGATCACCTCAGGTACATATCATGTGCTTTATTTAATGTTAAATTGCTAATAATGTGCGTTGAATGCTATTTTATATGACATTTATTGCCATACTACTGAAAGCAGCAGCAGATAGTTCACCTCAGATCTTCAAAATAAAAAAAATTAAAATTAAAATTGGACTTTAGAACTTTGACTCAAAACTAGCACATATCAGTGATTCAGCATCTACATTTAATAATGTTAAAGAGTTTTAATGTGTATTAATTAAATAATAAACCTTACCATTTTGTGAGTGAGTGCATATTCTATGCTTCTGAATGTCTGTATTTAAATTTCTGTCGTGTCTCATATGGTGCAAACAGCCAATCACTGCAAATCTCATCATGTAGCGTGTTGTTAGAACTCGGGTTTACAATGTAACCTGCTCACCTAATGTTTACGTTCGTAATATTTATATTATTTGCTAATTAATAACTTCATCTGGAGCTCTGAATCTGCATCTCGGAGTCTGCAACTATACACCAGAGGTCACATTTCGGTCACGGATACATGCTTTCACAGCCTTTCTGAATGAATAAATGAATTTTCCAACAAGGCAGGCCGGGGTGCTGAAATATAATTGGCCAAACTGGTATTGGGTGGGTTAAAATAACCAAAACAAAGACAGACATTCAGGCACAGAAAAATTATTTTCAAAGCAGAATATCTGACTTCAGCATTTTTTTTCAGATAAACAAGAATGTTCACGCATGTTTCTTAAATATCTGTAAGCATATTATGGTATTTTTATGCTTTAGAAGAGTCAAAAACTTACATACAGCACCTTTAATGTGGGCAACTCTGCCTGACAACAGTATTTTTTTTACTGTATCAAAATAATAATAGGGTACATTAAAAAAGGATTTAAAACAAATGTAAAAATGCTGCTACATTGAGATGACCATCAATAAGTTAATTATTGCATGACATAAACATTGTTGACATGATTATCATTTAGCGACTTTTATTTTTGCTTTTTCTGTACAGTAACTTACATTAAGTCTGGCAGGACATCCAATGTTCTTCCACTAAGGACCCCTTCAGATCACTTTATTTACTGTTTGCTAGAGACATTTTTTTTCCCTTGAAAAGCCCACACCCCCAGTCCTCATTCACTTTTATTATAAAAGAGTGGCCATGCATGGTACATTTTAAAATGTAGCATTTTTTGTTGCAAAGAAAAAAAGAAAGGCATTAAGCTTAGCAATAACAAAACATGCATTTTTGTGTGTGAACCATGCCCTTTAAATTGTCAAGGAATGCGGACGTGCTGGGATCTCTATATCGTAATGGTTATGAAGCTTTCCTTGTGCTGACCACCTGGCCTTGACTACGTGATTAACCGCGTTATCAAATTGTAAACACATCTGCACAGCAGCTCCTTTTTCCTGCCACTGGCAGGTAACCCGCCCATGCGGCGCCTGGTCTAAACCGTGCAACCCCCCTGGAGTCATGCCAATGGTGAGATCACAATATAACCACAAAGGCTTAATTGGAAAAACCTGGAGGAACCAGCACCTCCTTTTCCCACTGCCAGTGCTCAATGCACCCCTCAGACCAGCTCTTAAAAGAGACCAAAGCAAGATGACCACAACAGAAGCAGTGGTTTGGGGTTAATGCCTCATGCTCACACCAATACGTCTTACTTTCTCTGCAGCGGGAGACTGAGAGCAGCATCTTTCTGAGTGTCTTGCCTGCTCTCTGGACAGGAAGCCAGTAATCAGGAGAACAGGAAGAGTTGGGATGGATTTCCTGCAAACTCAGTGTGAAAGTACATACTGACCTCGTCTGAAGTGGGCAGCCAAAAAAAAAAAGTAAAAATTACAATGAACTAAGAATGCCTGCATGCTTGTCTTTAGAGCGAATGACTCTTAGATGTCACACATACATTTCTGTATGCTGACAAGTTGCTATTATAATCTTGTATTATTTAAACTTGTGCCAAGTATACTACTCATTTATTTAAAATTTACTATAATGCATTATGGTTTTACAGCACAAATGTATGAAAGCACATCTAAACAATTTGAAAAATATGACCAAGCTGAAATTTCGAATGATTGAACAACTCATTGGACTGTAAGCAGACTACATTTCATTTGATACTTTTAATAACAAGCACTAATAATATAGAAATAATAATTTATTGAAGTTAATTGTAAAAACATTTGAATGCTGTATTAGACATGTGAATGTGGAATATTTTAATTTCAAATGACAGTTTTACTATTTATTTATTTATTTATTTATTTATTTATACAGGAACAATGTACAACATGATATGTTGTGCCAGAGTTAGCTATAAAGCTAATTTACATCTGTTGTCCCCGAGCAGGAAGTTGTAACAAGCGTAACAATTAAAAAATAATACAACATACACTTACAATACAATTCATACAGTTGAAGTCAGAATTCTTAGCCCCCCTTTATTTTTTTTATTTTTTAAATGCTTGCCAAATAATGTTTAACAGAGCAAGGACATTTTCACAGTATGTCTGATAATATTTTTGTAATTTTTTAAAAACCATTTTGAGGTCAAAATTATTAACCACTTTAAGCTAATTTTTTTAAATAGAGTAGGAATAATATTATTTTGCTATTTATTTTATATAAATATTTCATTATATTTTAATATTAATCAAAATATTTAATATATATATTTAATATATATTGCATAACATGGCACTTTTTATTTTAAATT
The DNA here is from genome assembly GCF_052040795.2 of Danio rerio. Lineage (NCBI taxonomy): Eukaryota > Metazoa > Chordata > Actinopteri > Cypriniformes > Danionidae > Danio > Danio rerio. The sequence continues at coordinate 40,498,538 of NC_141029.1, read as the reverse complement.
TTTTTATTTAAAATTCAGACAAAATGTCACTGCAGTTTACAAAATAAAACTAAAATTGTTCTGTTTCTTATATTTAGATGAAAGGTAGGGCTGGTGATTTGGCCTAAAATCGAAATCTTGATTAATTGACCTTTTTAACTTGATAACACTTAATGGACAACTAGTTTATTTAGTTATTTTTTAAATATTTTTCCCTCATTGTTCACTGATACGTTTTGTACAGTAAATATTTTCAAATATTACAAGTGAGAGATTTCTGAATGAAGGGTGCATTACTTGATTTTAAAATAATTGAAGAAAACACACAATATCTACTATCTGATTATTTATTGAACATTAACATTAAACAAATGAAATTAAAACACACATTTCCTAAAACAAAACCACATTGTCTTTTTTATTACAAAAAAGTGAAAATAAATCAATAAATAACTATTAAAACAAAAATTTATTATAATCAGTGTTTTTTATATTAAAAGTAAAAATGAAAATTTTGTAATGTAATGGAAAAAATGCCGTCTCAAGGCATCTCAGCACAGCTTCCAATCATCGTAAATGTAGAGCAAAGTAAGGCTCAAAAATGGGTCTATCGTCCCACTTGACCAGAGATCAGATGTAGCTGCAGAAATATAAATCCGCCTCAGTCTTTAACAGAGCGGGGTCATGGGACTGCATGTTCAGTAAAAAAAAATAATTGAAAAAATCATTCTAAAAAAATTAGGTCGATTATAGGTTCTGAATGTCGATTTCGATGACTTTTCGATTATTGCACAGCCCTAATGAAAGGTTTATTTGAGTAAGAGCATAACCTTAAAGTTGTAGCTCATCGAAAACTGAAAATTGTCATCAATCACTTAATTCAGACCTTTTTTTCTGCTAAACAAAAAAAATAAAATCAATATTAAGGATTATTTTTATATTTAAATAATAAATTTTAATTTTTTTTTTTGGAGAACTTGTAGGCTGTATGTAAGGCCCCGATATACTCAAAGTTAAGTAGGATTTTTGCTTTTGATTGAATGTTGTGAACTGGGTAAGCTAAATTGTCCATGGTGTGTGTGTGTGTGTGTGTGAGTGCGTCTGTATGGATGTTTCCCAGAAATGGGTTGCAGCTGGAAGGACATCAGCTGCGTAAATCATGTGCTGGATAAGTTGGCAGCTCATTCCGCTGTGGCAACCCCTTAATAATAAAAGAACCAAGCCGACTAAGGCCTTCCACCTTCCCTATAGCTACTATAAAACTAAAAAGGTGTTAAATTTGGCAAGCCAGTACTCTAATCTTCAGAAATAATTTTATTTAATATGCTAATTTGGCAATAACTATACATTTGTTAATATTATCATGGCTCAAAACAAGTATGATGCTTTATATTCTGTGGAAAACGTGACACTGAAAATACGCAAGAACGGCATTTATTTGCTGTATTAAAATCCTAACGTACATTACATCTGCAACAAATCTGGTATATCCCTAATAGACAAGGTTTTGTTATGTGAAAGAATTTGGTCCCCTTTTATTTCCTTTCCACAAATTAACATTTTATTATTCTAACTGACTGATATGTTAACTATGCCTTTAGTATCTTTAGTTGGATAGCACTGGTGGGTGGTTGATTGGGGGAATGCATGTTTATTTTTTGTTTAACTATTATTTATATGACTGTTGGTTGTTGTTTTTTTTTTTATGTCTAATTGTTTAAATGTAAGTTTAATGTTTATATATATATATATATATATATATATATATATATATATATATATATATATATATATATATATATGTGTGTGTTTTTAAAGTGTTTTACATGCGTTTATAAATTTCTAATAATAACATCATATGTAACATTATTAAATGTCTTGACTTTTACTTTTCATTAACTTAATGCAGAATTTAAAATATTTAAAAAATCTCACTGACTATAATTATTCAGGTAAACCATTTTGGCTACTGAGGTCCAGGTTTATATATGAGAGTATATAATAGGAAGACAAACCATTTCACCCTTCCTGTTCCTTCAACTTCCATATTATGATTGGTGCTGGAGTTCTATCATTGTGTTTATTTTAGGAAGAGACCCTGTACTCCCTGGTGGCCTTTTGCACCACTCACAGAAGATACATTCAGCTGTTTATATTGTCAGTGCAGACCATAAACTCAGACTCAGTGTGCAAAATCTTGATTTGCATTGATTGTTGAGATTAAATTGTTTTAAAGAAATCTGATACAAAAGATATATTAATAAATGAATCATATCATATATTTTCTGCAGCACATTTCAAATCACTTAGAAAAGCATAGTTGGGGACGTTTATGTTACCCTGACATCTACTGGACAGTTATTGTCAGGACATATGAGCTCATGTTACAGTGCCCCTAATACTGATACTATTTAGATAAACCCAATGTAACTGAGATGTACACACATTAAGTCAGTCAGCATTAATGTTGACATTATTCAAGATCACTAATCCCAATAGACATAATATTGACAATACTAAAACCATTTCAGATTAGTATCAGAGATGAGTATCTCACACACATTATTTAAATATATTTACATAAACACGGTTGTTCAAGTGTTAAAGGCAGGTAAGATGTTTCCTATAGCTGAAAAATGCAGTAATACCTACATTCACAGAGTATTTAAATATATTGACATACAGATTTATTGTTGGTAAGTTGCCAAGTTGGTAAGCTATTTTAATGCATTTAAAAAAATGTTTTATGCTCCCCAAAGCTGCATTTCTTAGTAAAAAAAATTCAATAAATAATTATTCAAATTCACTGTTTAAAGGTATATTTCTTTAATACTTTTCTTTTAAAGATATTTTAATACTATTTTAATGATATTTTGATACTTCTTGCACTCTTAGATCAGCCAACTTTCTCCATGGTGCCACTTCGCACTTTATTGAGCACAATGGGAGCCACATCTTTTAGCTTCACAGCTCCTTGACTATGGAACTCGCTTCCCCTGAAACAAAGGAGCACTGATGATCTTCACACCTTTAAATCTCGTCTCAAGACCTATCTTTTATCATGTTATTTTATACTCATGATGTGTTTGTACCTGCAACTCCATGCATTTAAAACTTTTGTTTGGCAACGTTTTATTAATTGTTTTAATTTGATGCTTGATGTAAGGCAAACGTGGGTGTCCAGAAAGGCACCATTTACAAATAAATGAATTACAATTATTTTCAGTCCCACATTATCCATGATTGATTATAGATTTCTTTTTTTATTCTGAATGTTTTTTGAAGGTAAAAACTGCTTTTAAAACTGACCTTTCTACCAGCAGTCTTACATTTAAGAAATACTTTTTAACAGTAAAAACAATGTCTTTTAACTTTTTTAATGTAAATGCTATACTTGAACAGTACTGTATTTATTCTGTCAACACCAACCTCATTTCCTGTATTTTTTAATTACCCTAAAATAAACATTACTCTGCATATAAATATAAGAATTTGCATACAGATGTGTGCTGTTGAAGGAATAAAACACTCAGAATTTCGCTCAACATAAAATGACGTGAACCGGGATATCCTCGTCCAGCAGGTTTGCCAGGAAATGTGCAAAGAAAGACGGTCAATATTAGAAAGTAGTTTAGTGCGGTTTGTGAAAACAACACTGCAGGGCAAGAATCTTTTACTAAACCATTTATTAATAGGAAAGTTCAGGAAAATGCCTGTTTTTTATTTTTTGTATTTCTTTAATATAATAGTATTACACTCCAAAAAGTTCAAACAACTTCTGTAAAAAGAGTTGAAACTACACAATTCTTGAGAGCTTTTAAAGAACAACTTAATAGTTTTATGTTCAATCCACTTAAGTTAACTTAACTGACTTGTGTTGGGACAACGAAAGCAATTGTGTAGAACCCTGCATTTTTCCCATGTATTTTGAATTTTAACAAAAACATAAACACATTTACACCTGTTCCAGAAGCTAATTATTACACATACTTTTCTTGTCTTGCTGACTGATCTTCTCAAAAGAGGATCTATTGTGATAATTTAGTCTTCAATTTAACCTTGTTATGCAATAAAATGTAAAGCTAGTGTTACCCTTACTAGAACCCTTATACTAGTGCATCAAAAACAACAACCTTGAAGAGATCTTACCTGGATCTAGATGACTAAAAGTTCCGATGACGAAATCCAAAGTTGACATTGCTAAAATCCCAAGCAGAACCAATTGAAGTCGTACAATCCATTTGACCCCGGCCAGATTAATTCCAAGCAGACCGAGCAGAACGGCCACAGATATGCCCCTCACAACCCATGTGCTCTGCAAACTCAACACCTGAGCAATGGACTCAGCAAAACCTGTAATGTACATCGCTCCAGCCACACACTGCCAAAAGAGAGAGAGAGAGAGACACACATAATTGTCATCAAACTCCTTATTAGGGATGTTCCGATACCATTTTTTCTTTCCCAGTACCGATTTCAATACCTGAGCTAAGGATATCGGCTTATAAAGAGTACTGAACCGATACCCGAGTGTTGTTTTGATACCGATACTAGATTAGAAAATTCCCACCAATACCAATGACACAATTTTTGCATTATTGATGAGTATTTTCTATACTATTATCGGTATCAGCACAACCCTGAGCATATAATCCTGTGAACATGCAACATAATGCAGGCACGAGCTGCTCACCTGTCCAAAAACATACAGGAGTCCCACAGTTCCTCCAATCCTGCCTCCCAGCACAGTGGAGATCATGGAGTAAACTCCCCCGTTTCCCACGCTGCAACATTCACTCACGCCAACACCAGACATCACTGTGACCAAGGCCACCAGCACCACCAATGATACCAGCAGCATGCCCAAAAACACACCCGTGTTACCCTGAAGATTATCGAATGGGAAAAATAAAATAACAGTTCAATGGATGTTCATTTAAAGAGATTCACCCAAATCTGAAAATACTGTCATCATGTAAGCAAACTTCACTTGTTCCAAACCTGTTTAAGTTTCTTTCTTTCAAACCATTGACTTTCATAGTATTTGTTTTTACTACTATGGACGTCAACGCTTACCTGGTTTCAGCTTTCTTCAAAATATCTTCTTTGGTGTTTAGAATAATCAAGAAACGTGTATATACTGTAGTTTTGGAAGCACTTGAGGGTGAGTAAATACTAAGTACATTTTCACTTTTGGTTGAACAATCCCTTTAATAGCAAAAATCATGGCACACCACTGGTCAAATTATTTTTACAAATGTGTTTTGCATTTATTTGATCTAAAAACATTTTTTTATTGTAAATCTTTTTTTAAAAGATAAGATATGATGATTAGTTTTATACTTTTTTTTGGCAACACAACGCTAATGTTTTAACTTCAGAAGAAAATTTGTTTTTTAAAAATTGAAATAAAAATCACAATTTGGTTGATTAAACCTGATTATTATGCAACATAATATGCAACATATGAAAACATTTGCTATTCTGACCAATTGTCATTTTCTGGAAGATAGACATCTTTTAAATGATAACATTTGTAAAATTGTAAATGGAAGAAATGATATCAAAAATGTATAGAATATAACTACAAGTGAAAATTGTATTTTACTCAAACCAACATCTATTGAATAAAGTAAATCTACAGAAACTGTTAATTCTCACACTGAATTACAGTGACAATAAAACATTTACAATGATTTTAAAAAAGTTGAACCTTCCCTTCCTCAAAAACTCCTGAAATGTAGAATGCATCTCAGTTTTTACAAAAATATCAATGAGAAAAAAAACTTTTTCAAGATTAATAATATAATAATAATAATAATAATAATAATAATAATAATAATAATAATAATAAAAATAATAATAATAAGCATAATAAATGATTATTCTCTAATTCAAGAAAAAAACTATAATCACAGATCATGTGACAAGACTCATGTGACACTGAAGACTGAACTAATGATTATGCTGAAAAAGTGGTTTAAAAATAACAATAGCTGTATGTGTCAATTTAACACATTTTCACCTATTTTATTTAAATAAAAAATTACATTCCACAACAATCTTTTGAAACAAGATTTCAAATAAATGCAGCCTTGGAAAACATAAGAGACTTTAAACTTTTTTTTTTACAAACTTTACCGTAGGTCAAAACACTGAAATGTCTTTTAAAATAAACCCTCTGGTACATATATACACCTCATTTAGGGTTGGATGGTACTGGAACAATCTGACATTGCAATATTTTGTTTTGTTTTGCTATGTTTTGCTGTTATATACATTGCTATATGAATACAGCTTCCACAGAAGCTGTTCATTTAGATCGACTGGAGTGATCAACTCTTTTTCTACGCAGTGATATCTGCATAAAATATAATAAATTACCAGCATATATAAATATGATGGAGCGAAAATAAAGGTTAAATAAACAGTGCTATGTGGTTTTCTTGGGAGTCAGAAAATATTTGAATATGGAAATTGAACAAGTAAACGTAAACTAACAATTTAAAATATATAATAATTGTATACAATTTTATAATAATAATATTTGATCATATTTATTTTTAGTATTGCAGATACACACATATTGATGTCAATGCTCAAACAATATATTGTTCAGCTCTAACCTCAATCATCCTGAAATCTATGATAAAACAACTTACCACAAGCCAGCCAGTCCGTAAGAAGAGCACCACTCCAAAGATGTTGATCATGCAGGTAGTGAAGACTCCATCCCAAGTGCCGAAAAGCACAGGTTCCCAGACAAAAAGCTGCACCTTCCACCAAGGTTGAGCATTAATCTGGGAACCCTACACAAACCAGTGTCACTCAAATCTAAATAAATCCCTATTAATGCCTGTTCCCCCACCCAATCTGCAATAGCATCTAAAACATTACCATTTTAATTGCATGGCAAAACTTACAGATTGAACATTACCTGTGCGTCTTCATGAAATAACTCTTGCACTTGAGGACTCATTCTCTCTCCTGGGTAAGGTTACAGTAGCTGGATCTGAGGAAAGAAAGCATTTTCTGTCAGTAATTTGAAGAGCCCTAGAAGCCAGTTTTAATAATATTTGGCAAGCAGGAAGCCTCAACCGGAAATTTAATATTTTTTAATATTTTAATATTTTGTATCCCTATGATGTTTGTACCCTGCTGAAAAAACAGCAAATGCTAGTAATGTATGTTTTGATGCTGGTCGTAATACTGGTCAGGACTGGGCATGGGCCGGTGTAAGATTCTGACGTTATGGATAACCTTGGATAACAATATCACGGTATCATGATATCATGAATGTCTGGGAAAAAACAAAAAATACCCCCTACAACTGCAACAAAAACTTACATATGCAGTAGGAATGGTATAGCAGTAAGTGTTTTAAAACCTTGACTTTTTCAAACCGCGGTAAACCTCAAAACCGATTATCGTCCCATGTCTAGTCAGGACCAGCATTTAGACCAGCATCGAGACCAGCAAAACCAGCACTGAAACCAGCAAGACCAGCATCAAAACATACCTTACCAGCATACAGTATGCTGTTTTTCAGCAGGGTTATAAACTGCCTTAATGTAAAAACAACATTGAATTGACATCTAATAAGTCAGTTACATGACTGCCCTGTAATACATTTTTTTTCTTGTGCTAATTTTAGAAATCATTTTTATGTCGAGACGACACATCAAAAAACGCGTCAAAAATGCAAATCGATTTGTTTTCAAAACCTTGAGGTATATTTGACATACACACAATGATGCATATTGACCGCCAAAATAACGACACCAAAAGAACGAATTACACAAAAAGTAATAATATAAAAATGATATTAATCTGAAGGCTTCAATTGCAAATTTACACTAGATTTTGTCTCCCTATGATGTTTGTAAACTGCCTTGATGTAAAAACTGATCAAATTGACATCTGGTATTTGTGTCAAAAACACATCAAAAAGCGGTTACAACTGCCCTGTAACAAAATTTCTGACGTGTTTCTCTACATCAAATACTTTAAAAAACTGATTAGGATTACAGTATCTGGATCTGAGGAAGGAAAACACTTTCTGTCAGCAATTTAAAGAGCCCTAGAAGCTGGCTTTAATAATTTTTGCCAAGCAGGCAATGTCCACCCCAGCAGGTGCCTTGATGTTAAAAAGTATGACGTCAAAATACGTCAAGAATGCAAATCGACTCTATGTCAAAACCTTGAGGTGTATTTGACATCCACACAAAGATGCATTTTGACCACCAAAATAACGACTCCAAAATAACTAATTAAATTTTGAGTTAATCTGAAAGCTTTAATTGCAAATTTACACCAGATTCCTACAATGCTAAACTGCCTTGATGTAAAAACGACATGACATCTAATATTTGCAGTGAAAACACTTCACGGTTTCATGAAAACACTTCACGGTTTCATGACTGCCCTGTAATAATTTTTGAGGTGTTTCTTATGCTAATTTTAGATATTAATTTTTATGTCAAAACGACATCAAATATGACGTCAAAAACACGTCAAAGATACAAATCGATTTGATTAAAACCTTTATATTTGACATCCACGCAAAGATGCGACCACCAAAATAACGACGCAAAGAATAGAACATTTGTATTATCCTAAAAGGTTCAATTGCAAACCCCCACAATACTTTTAAACTGACTTCATGTAAAATTGACATCTAATATTGGCATAAACACGTCAAAAATCGGTTACATGACTGCTCTGTAAGAATGCCAATTTTGGATGTCGTTTTGACATCAAGTAATTAGTTAACTGACATCAAATTGATTTGCATTCTTGACGTGTGTTTTTATTATTTTTGTCGTTTTGACATCAAGGTGTTGAACGTAGCGTGGTCCACAAAATCTGTTAATAAATTACACGTTGGGAACTATTAATAATCAACAGCCCATAGACATTCCGCATTTGAACCACATTAAACTACTTCAAAATGAAAGGCAAACAAACTTAGGAAGTTCACGTGAGTATAACTACAGACGGGTAAGTTACTAAAGTAGTACAAAAAGGTAGTTTACAAATCTCAAGTCTACAAGAAATGCAGCGACCATCGAGACTACATAAACATGTAAAGTGCTGATTTGTGATATAAACGGTAAAATTATTGCGCAATCATAAAGACAAACGCACACATACCTGCGCTGTGCTCCCGGATGCAGGAGCAGGTGGAGAATGTGGGAGAGACACGAGCAGTGCACACCTGAGGAATTGCGTGATCCGAATCATTTCAGCGAATCGGTTCTTTTGAACGGTTCGTCTATTCTTTTACCTAAACGTTCGTAAGCAATAGTCCTTCTGCTACGTTCTTCTGCTTCCTACAAAGTTCTAAATCTTTGCTGCTGAAGTAACTTAATAAACTGCCCCATCATTCAACGCCGTTTATTAGTTAAAAACTGAGTTGTATTCAGTTTTATATTTGAGCTGCCTCGCCAGCTGTCTTTGTACTGCTGTTATTAATGGAAACGCAACGTGTTCAAATAACGTCATTAAACAAATATCTGTTCTGTCAGCGCCACCTCAGGTGTGTGCTGTCAGTGTAGCTCTCTTGTTTTTCACTGTTCTTCAGCCGCTGCTTCTTTTTCCCTTCATTTATGTACGAATAAACGATTACAGGGGGGAATGTCACAGTAGAGATTCTCTTCATATGAATTAAAATCCTTGGTCATGTATAAACTAATACATAATTTGAAAGTGTTTAAAAGTTTTTCAGCGAATCGGTTCTCTGGAACGGTTTGTCTATTATTATTTTAAAAATTTATCATTTGAAAGTTTGTTTCCTTCTTTCAGCAGCAACCCATCACTGGGAAACATCCATAAACACTCACACACATACACTGTGGCCAATTTAGCTTACCTAACACAGTGGCGAAGTGGGTTGCCTCACAGAAAGGTCACTGTTTCGTGCCTTGGCTGGGTCAGCTGACATTTCTGTGAGGAGTTTGCATGTTCTACCCATGTTCATGTGGGTTTCCTCCGGGTGCTCCGGTTTCCCCACAAGTTCAAAGACATGGGCTATAGGTGAATTGGGTAAGCTAAAATTGTCCGAAGTGTATGTGTGCGAATTTGTTGTGTATGGATGTCTCCCAGTACTGGGTTGCAGCTAGAAGGGCATTCGCTACTTAAAACATGTGCTGGATAAGTTGGCAGTTCATTCTGCTGTGGCGACCCCAGATTAATAAAGGAACTAAGCCGAAAAGAAAATGAATGAATATATGCATTGATAATCATATCCTTTGGCCAATTTTAAAGACAATTTTCTCAATATTTAGGATTTTTTTTAACCCCAGGGTGCCAGATATTGCATAGTTGTTTCTCAGCCAAAGATTGTAATGAACCAAACATCAAAACAAACATATGATTTATTATATATTTTAGATGTTGTATAAATCAAAATGTAAAAAATGACACTTATATGACTGTTTTTGTGGTACGAGGTCAAATGAGTTATTTTTAAAAGTTTTAGTAAATTATTATTTGTATATTTCATTTATTTTTGGACATTGCTTACATATTTGAAATTTCATTATTTGGAATTTTGTTATTCTTAAGGTTAAGGTCATAAAAAACGTCAATTATAAAAAAAACAACCCTACTATAATGTATTTCTTGAATCCGTTATAAAAAATTATGTTTTTTTTTTTTTGTTTAAGATTCACTCAGTAGTGCTCATACTAAGAGCCACTAGGAACCACCCATTCCTGTGGTGAGTGATGTAGATCAGCAAACATGGAAACAGCACTCAACACCTTGATGTTTTGGAAATTTAATATTACACAAGAAGAGGCACGCAATCAAAAACATCCAATCAGAACTTTCCCCCATGTCTTAGGCAAAGTATTGCATTAAAGTATATTCTATGGAAGTAACTCGGCTACAATAAAATGGATACATATAAAAATATAACCAGTGTACAAAGACAGTCAGAGGACATGCACTCCCCCAATAAAATGAAATGTCTAAAAACTATTTAGAAGAGCTCTCTTACTAAATAAAACCATTCAGCTTTCCACTCAAGTTAAACTTGGGGGGGAGATTAAGGACAACCATAATGCATTCAATAACAGATATGACCAACACCAATTTAAGATTACTCAAAACATTTAAAAAGAAAACAATCATAATTTACTATCAGAAAATAAAGCAAAAACAAGGCATTAAGCTCTTCCCTCAAACCACCATTTCACTTTCAGAAATTTCAGGTGCATCTGTAGCAGTAATTATTGATTAAATATTTTAATGCAGGAATCACGTGATATTGAAATGATAAATAACTCCTTACAATGTCTTTTTTTAATCCAATTAAAACTGCATTCAGAGGCAATTCATAGAGAGGACAGTACATTTGTCATTTTACAAACAACAACACAAACATGACTGTCACAACTGTTGTGCTGAGAGTCATCAGGGACTGTAGGAATGAGTAAATCGAAATGGCAGCAAATATTCTCAAATCAAGTTGCACTCTCTCTAAATACTACATCTCAAGAAAAGTGCACAACTTAAATTACACAACCTATTTACAGCATGTATATAAACAAAGGAATAAAGGAATGTTTAGGCACACAGAAAAATAACTGTAATCAAAAACATGGTAAACGTCTTTGACAGCCAGATCATGCAGATCATGAACAAAAAAAAAAAAATACTCACTGGACTGCTCTTGATGGACTCACGAAACAAGCAGAATGAACGTGTGTGAATTGTTTACCCAATCCTCTGAGCAAAATTTACTAGGTTCAGAGAGTATTTGGTCCCTCTTTAAATAAGGGGCAAACAGGTTAGTAATAAAAGTATAGCTGCTGTTTGCGGAGTTGCTTAATGATCCTCTGCTGAGATTTTAAGAGATTCAATGTATTGTTACAACCCCTTTTTGTCTAGGGGAGTGGGGTTGCACATTTAACTGAGGAATTGCTTATTGCAAAAATTAAAAAACAAATTGTGATACAAAGTAAAGATGGACAGCAAGAATAAGAGGAAAAATTTCATCTGATTTCATCTAAAGCTGCGGTCACACTGGACTTTTCCCTCCTAGACTTCCATTCATACGCATGCGAATGCCTCAGGCTTGAAACGCAAGCTTGTGCGACAAGTTTTGCAGTTCGCTGCGTTGGAAAGTTCAGGCTTGGTGAATTTTGACCTGCGAAATTGCATCACTTGACTGCGTGAGACCAATCAAAGATCAAAACATGACCTTTCTGTACAGAAATTTGAAATATGGACCAATCGCTCTCTTTTAAAATGTCTAATCTTCTTGTTTAATCCCACCACTTTTCGCAGCGCCATACTACAGAATTTTGCATGCACAAACTCTAGTGTGACCTCAGCTTACGGCTGTGACTGAAGTCAGTAAAAGTTTTGTGTTTCTCTTCTGTGTTTATCAGCAGGTTTTCATCATCAGTGCTCAACCATCCCCTAACTAATCTTGTCATGGTCTCATTAACTTGAGTAACTTCAACTCAATTTAGAGAGGGACCAAATTTCTAAACTGAGTAAATTTGAGGATTTTGCTGTGTACTAAACCATTCAACGATTTACATAAGAATGCTTTAAAGAAATTCAATGAGTACAGGTTGGCATGATACTATGATTATAAATCATCAAACTAAGATTAATCAAGTTACATTTAAGAGGCAAGCAGGTAAATTTCCGTAATCGGAAAAATAAAGTTTAATGTACATGATTAGTTAAAAAGCTAACATAGAAAGATGTGCAACAAACATGTTATGCTTACGTATAGATTTTAGTACAATTTTAGCAAACATTACACCATTTTTTTATTCAATAATTCAATAAGCAATCTGATTTTTGAAAGCATTTGCTAATGAATGGGGTGTTTTGAGACAAAGAAAAGGCATATGAATATGATCTCAACCATACATTCTTAAATCACCTTTGCTGATTTTGCTCTAAACTGATTATATCAGATTTCAAGATTTCACACTTAGCTTATTTGATAAGCTTATTTGGCATGCTGTCCCGGGAGAGAGCCCTGAACTTATAAGACCCTCGAGCCCTGGGCTCCCTTCCGCAAGCAGGGTGTGAGGGGAGTTTGGGCTCAGGTAGATCATGATGAACTTCCCCGACTTATTTCTGGCTAATGACAGATATAGGGATGGCTAAAGGGATATATACAGCTTGCTAAGAGCTTGACTATGATGCTAATTGGTTTGTTCAATTTACTTAGGTTGCCTGTTTTTTGGACTTTGGGAGGTAACAGGAGAACCCAAGGAAAACGAGCAAACTCCAGACAGAAATGTCATCTGGTTTAGTAGGGACTTTAACTTGCTGTGGGGCAACAGTGCTAATCACTGCGCTGCATGTCACCCATCTAAAGGAGGGGGAGTAGGGGTGTGTGGAGGAGATTCTTCAAGATGAAGGTACTGAAATAAGAAACTCTGGTCATATATAGCGAGTTAAGAATCATCTGATTGGTAAATCACTAGTAAGCTAATGCAAGACCAGCTGTGGACAATCATAAGCATGTGATCCTCTTGAAATTAGTTTTAATTAAAGTTTACTAATGGAGATGTGCATTTTACAGATGGAGGGAGGGAACTGAAAAGTGCTTTAAAAAAACAAAAAACTGCCAATGAGCTCAAAGTGCTATATAATGGGTCATTTTTTGTTTTATCAAATCTTGAGTGCATCAGGAAACTCAAGAATACAGGCTTGACCAAATAAATAAATAAAGTGATAAATGCCCTAATCGTCTTGGAACTAAGTTAGGCATAATGAAGATAACGATGAAGTGCATACCTGCTGTGTCTGTTGCCTTGGACAACAATTAAAACGACATCCTCAAAATGTGGCATACAAGAAATCAAACCGTAACGTACTGATTCTGACAGATGTAGCTTTTGCTGATTATAACCATCATTTTGATCAAATAATCTTAGGACAAAATGTGCAAAAATAATTCAAGATTATATAGTCTTATAAAATTATGGGCTAGGTCCATACAAACACAGTATGATGATAGCTGAAAATTGCTGCTTTGTGAGATTCTTTCAAGGAGCGGTGAATGCAAGAACATATGAAAGTCAATAAATGCATAAAAGATATATAGAGTAACTAGGGTGCGATAAATGTCACTATTTAATCATTGATAACAAAGAGGAACAACCTAGTAAGTGCCTTACTCAAGTCTAGGGCATCAAAGTAAGGTACTTTCAGTAACTCTCTAGACAACATGTCACGAAATTAATTCAAAAGAAAGGAAATGGATTGTAATGAAAGGTTAGGGCAGTTTCTATTAGGTCACTCAGTTGAGAACTGAACACTAACAAGTGGCTAAATCTGATTTTTTAAAGTCCATGTGAACCAGAAGTGGCTGAGACTTTTATTCCAGTATGTTGATGTACTTCCATTTTTGCAATGTACTTCATTGCAACCTACCAGTAAGGGGCCGTGGTTAAGAATATTGCTATGGATCAAGTTGACGTCAACAGAGAAGGATCGCCACTACAAATGTAGAAGCAAATGGTCAGACTTTGACTAAAGATTACCAAAACAAACAAAAAACATTCAGTGGATTAACCTGCACAGATTAACTATAACAATTTAAGATAGCAAAGTAAACATAGTCAATTTTGATTTCACACGGACTTTAAAATTTTCTCTTGGGAAAGATACTTTAACCCAATAAATTCACACTACTACATAAAGTAGTAAACTGAATGCTTGATATCTGGAACGCAAAGACTAACCAAGTTGGTGAGCCATAGTGTGTCCATGCACTACAAATAATGCAATGACACAGAATATTCTATGTTCTACATTAGAATAATGAAACTTAATGTGCACGTGACTCAGCTCCCTTGATTCTTACACAGGCGTGATTGTTTAGAGATTGAATTGGAAAATCATAAGTATTTGCACAGAGATCACATTGCCTTCACTGACAGAACTATAAAGTGCCTTTTAAATGCTTCAAATCGTTAAAAGCTTTTGTTCAGCCAAAGGTTTGGCTGCTTGTAGCATCTGGTGATGAAGTTAGTTGAGTTCTTGTTTCATTAACCAGAGAGAACTCTGGGAAGTCCGCCCCTCCATGACCTCTCAGGGTAACTTGTCCACTGGCAATGCTAAACTGTGGGGATATTCCAGATCGAGAGCTTGGGAATTGAGATCGAAAGTTCTGATCGAAAGTAGTGATCTGAAATGTCTGGCTGATGCTTTGAGGGTCAGTCTTTTTGGGAGAGGTCACTTGGTCGAGGAAGTCCTCGGTTGGTGAAACTGAGGAAGGGTTTGTCTCATCACCTGAAAAGGAGAAGGAGTGTTGGGTATCTACTAAAAGGTTAAAGTTAGGTTTCTCCAAGGTGGATCTTAATGGAGAGTTCATGGTCGGTCTGAACCGGGGTGGGGAGGTGAACTGCTTCTCTGTGGAGAACAAAGGCTGACCAGCGAGACTGGCACTGTCATTTACAAAAGTAAGACTCTGGTTGTTAAGGTAGGTGTCGTTCTGACTGGTCCTTTCCAGTGCCTGCTGGAGAAACTTGGAGTACTCCTGCAAAAGGCTGGCCTTCTCAGTCGGAGGTGCTTGTGAACTGGTTACCAAAGCTTCCGCGGGGCTACTCTCATCAGAAGAGTTGATGGAGATGCTGGATGTGACCTCAGTGTCTGCCACACTAAAGGAAATCTCTGCCTGCCCATTGGCCTTATTGGAGTAGTGATCAAGAAGCGTCTGCAGGACTTCATCTGGAAGCACGTTTTTCTCATTACTGGACTTTATTTCCACGTTTAGCGTCTGAGTCTCAGAGAGGATTGTGGCAGGAACGGTCTCATCGATGACAGTCGCTACAGATGCTTGAGTGACAGATGACTGTGATACGATGCTGCTCACGTTGAGCGCATAGTCTCGACTAGTGTTCGCCGTAGCTGCCTGAAGATATCGCCTTTTCTTGACAAACTGCATGGCGTCGTCATAGTTTGTGCTGCTCCCTGTAGGTTTCGCTTGTCCTACTTGTAGGGCTTCAACTGACTCCATGTCAGGATTGGTCTCTACATCCAACAAACCTTTGTTATCCACAATCTCAAATGTGTATCTTGTTACTTTGCTCTCTTCGAATGAGGACAATGGAGAGAGACTCTGGGACTGCTCTAGAGCCTGCTGTTTGAAACCTCTTCTGCTAGCAATTTTCTTTAAGACTAGTTTTGGAGGACTGATAATTTCATCGTTGGATTCCTCTCCTGCAAGATGCCTGCTGCCAGGTGGGGAATCAGGGAGCTCCACAGAATAATCGGTCACAACATATTCATCCTTCACCTTGGTGGCTACAGCATAAAGAGGAAGACACTCACTTTTGGCAAGTCGATCTTCCGTCTTTTCATCCATATCAGCTTCAACCACTTTATCAACAGCAGGGTTTGTGATTGAGGCCCGACTTTTATCAGAGGTCTTCTGACGTTTCTTCTTGGGAAGGGTGCAATCCTTAGCAGGAAAAGAGAAGCCCAAGTTCTCTGGAGTGCGAAGAGGACTATCTTTGACAGCTGTTTTCTGCACCTTCCTGTCTTTATTCTCATGGCACATTCTTCTGTGCTTCAGTACTCTGTCAGTTCTGGAGAAGAACTGTGGGGGAAAATACGATTACAGTTGCATACCAAAACCCATAATATATATCTAAACACAGACCTCAGGGCCACTTAAACGCCTGAGTTGGTACAGGTATTGTAATGCTGCGTTCACACCACTAGTGAATGAAGGGTGAATGCGTAAATGATTTACATTTTAAGTCAATGCAAAGATGTGAAAACACATCTTGTGGCTCGTTTCGCGCAAATGAGGTGGCGCAAATAACGCGATTTGCACGAATGAAGTGGTGCGAGTTAAGCGTTTTTCAGGTTTGACACTCGAGTTGAAAAAACTGAACTTCAGCGAACATTTGTGCCACATTACCCAATCAAATGTTTTCTCTTGTAGGGGCATGATTATGATGTAATGCCTGTTGTTGGTGTCCTGAGGGGAAATCCTCTTGCCGTTCATCAAACTGAGCTCGGCTGAAGCACCGCTGGAAACCTCCATCATCCAGGTTCTCAAACTTGAGGAGTTGATGAACTCACAGAGCTGGGTGCACCTCTGAAAGATCTAGTGGACTCAGACATGACGCCGAACAAATCTATGCTGTTTTTCAGCCTAAATAAAGCACAGCTACTATTTCAATAAAATCCATGTTAGCCATTTAGCAACAAAGCTAAAGTCACCGAGCAGACAGATGTCCTGCACATGATGCAAATTCAAGTCTATTGTGAAGTAAATTTGACATGCGAATAAAGCAAACTTGGCGCGCAATGAAGTGAGTAAACAAAATGTTCACGTGTCTATTTACATGCTAATAGTGCAATTTGTTTGTGCATGCCACATCTGGTGTGAACATAGCATCAAAATCACAAACAAAGCCAACCCTAAACATTTTCATAATATTGCCAGTCAAAATATTACCTGATGGCAATAGTCACACTGATAAGGCTTTTCTCCACTGTGTGTCCTCTTATGTCTCTCCATGTGGTACTTCTGTATAAATTTCATTCCACACTCATCACAGCGAAAGGGTTTTTCTCCTACAAAAGTTAAATGACAGGATTTTATAAATGATATAACAAACTATTTAGGCAAATTGAGTAAGCCTGAAAGTTGATATAAAATGGGGACTTTGCAAGACTGCTTTTATAAATATAGGTAAGTGAACACAAGTATAAAGAAATGACACGTTTTGCTAACCTGTATGGATCTTCTCATGTCTCTGAAGCAGGTACTTCTGAATAAAGCGCATGTCGCATTGATTGCACTGGAAAGGCTTTTCACCTGCAAATAGTACATTTTACTTCATAGTTTTGTTCTTTATATAACTATTACTCCCACAGGACTAGGGTAAGGAATACTACATCACTTACCCGTGTGAATGAAGACATGTCTCTGCAAATGGTAGTTTGTCCGAAAAGCTGCATTGCAGTGCTCACAGATATGAGATTTTGGGTTCTGGTGTCCAAGTGAGCCATCTTCGTTTATAGTGAGAATCTAACAAGATGGAGAAAATAAAGTTCACAACAACTTCATATTTCATGTATGTGCTCCTTTAGTGTTATGATACTGGGCGGTCAATAAAATGACTGATAATGAATGTCAGTTTATCTTACACTGCATTATAGTTTGTAGGGTTATTTTTAAGTGTACACACAATCAGCTCAAAGGGACCACTCAACAAACTCATCACAAGTTGTTCAATTTCTTTTTCACAAATGTTCTTTCACTATTGAAGGACAGAGATCATTTATAGAGAAATCTTGAATGGATTATATTAAACCTTTGCAGGCGAGCGCTGCTTTCTCTTCTTCTTTTTGTGACAGTCAGATGGGTCCCTCCCTGGTTTCTTCTCCTTTTTATTTAGAATCAATGAGTCTGGCACTTTCATCTCCTGCTTTATATTTACCTAACAAACAAAAAAACAACAACAAAAATCATTCAGTCATTCATTTTCGTTCGGCTTAGTCCCGTTATTCATCAGGGGGTCACCACAGCGGAATGAACCGCCAACTTATCCAGCATATGCTTTAAAAAGTGGATGCCCTTCCAGCTGCAACCTGTCACTGGGAAACAACGATAATCAATATTTTAAATTATGCACTAAAGGTTTGAGGATTTTGGATACATCATAAATAAGTACTTTTTTTTTAAAATGAAGATTTTAATCCGTTTCTCACTTAATGTGCATAAAAGGGTGTACTCATTCTTGAACTAGGGTTGGGCGATGTCTAATGTGAAACATCGCGATGAACGATGAATTAATTATTTGTAGCCTGCCGTTTCAACTACCTGACCTCTTGGTCAACTACCTGAACAAATGGTCTTTGTTTTACCCATAACCAAATCATAAATAAATAAAAATAAGTTACACACCAATTGCCACCTGTCAATAACTGTTTCCGCGGGACTCTGGCATGAATAGGCAGAGTGATCTGTGTCATTAAATAGGCGTTGACAAACTTGGTTGGTAAAAAGGTGCACAACCAACAGGAACAAGCCAACAGTATCTGAGGTTTTTACTAAAATGACTAAGTACAGGCGTGAAACCGATAGTTTGAAGCAGTGTATTGACAGTGACACAATACCTGATAGGTTTAAAAGACGTTAATGACAAGATTAATTAAATATCACTTTTAATAACAATAGTGAGAAGCGATCCAGCGATACATCCTTGATAAACTGTCCGACGTGCTAGCTGACTGCTGGAGCTCAGTCAGACTCGCGTATATGCAGCAGCACAACAGAGTGGCTGTTTCTCAATATGCGTTCTTCAGCGGTCTTGCGTCCTCGTGTTCTCGTGCAACGTCATCATCAGCTGCCCAAGCTCAGTTCCAATACTTAAAGGGCCATGAAACCCCCTCGTTTCAGCAGGGTGTTTTCACACCTCTACGTTGGAAAAAGTCAGAAAAGTAGGCGTGTCCAGCTCTGTTTAGGGGGGAGTGTCGGAGGAACTAAAGTGGGATGGTGTGGTAGTGTCTATTTGGGCATGCGCGAGTTTCAGAGTCAAAATACACACACAGGAGAAAGTAATGGTGTTTAACCTACATGGACATTTGTAGGCGAATTATTTGCCAAATTATTAAATGTTGGACTTTAACTGCAGTTTGGCTCTTTGATTCAGGGAATTCATTCATGCCTCTCGCGACAAACAAGATATTTGATTCGAGGAACTGCTCTAAGCGTGTATTTTTCATGCAATGTTTAATACCGCACGGCGAATGATAGAAAAAACCCTCTGCATTTCCCGGAAACTTAGATGCTCTCAGCAGGTGAGTATGAGTGTGGTGCTAACATGTTTACACTCGGTGCAATAGTTAACTTAGTTCGATACGAACAAACTGAATAAACAAAGAGCACTGGTCGCTCACTTACCAAATCTGTAGAGACAGGACAATCACCAGCAACTAGAGCCGCGTCTTTATGAAGAGAATACTACAAGGGAATCTGGATCTCAGCGTTTGCAGATGAGAACAGCTCTCAGGTAAACAATAATCCTCCTTAGACATGTAAGTTATTGTTGTCGAGCGTCGCGTACACTGTTAATCCACACGTGACTCCAGTTGAGCTCCCACAGAGAGAAAATGAAAACAAAACTTAACGGCAGCAAACTATAAAAGCAACACTTCACGCTTGTTTTGCCAACACAACGTGGCGTCTTTGTCGTGTAAACACGGTGACACTAATGAATATTAATGAAGTTGCACAATAGAGCGAGCTGATTGGTTTGAACCAAGCCTTACTCATGCATTAATGCATCACACTGTAAGACGTAATAAGACACTCTGGTACAGACGTCCAGTCTGCACGCTGGAATACAACGCTATTATGTCATGACCGTGACGCAGCTTCAAAAATTTGTTTCAAACCGGAAGTACGAATTTGCTTGAAATAACGCAAAAACAACCAATTTACACTTTTTAGTGAAATATAGGTGTCCTAATAGTGTTTTTAGCAGTGTGGGACACATATACGACTGTCAACAGCTCAAAAAATGTGTTTTGGTGTTTCGTGACCCTTTAAGACCGCAAGTACGGAGGACGCGTGAAACTTATGATCTTGATATCTAGGACGCAACGATGCAGACTTGAGCACCGAACTCGCTCTGGAAGTCCCAGAAGTCATTGCGACTGGAGGTGGGAAGCGCAGCATTTTATTTAGATTTATTATTAAAGTTCAGAGATATGACTTATTTACCTCAGGAGTTTCCCTAAATGAAACAGTGAAAGTAAACATTACCATGGACATCTTAATAAAGGAATAAACACATTAAGGGTGTTTGTTTGCTGAAATTCGTATTAAAATCTGTTTTATTTATATTGTGCAACATAGATTTATAATGTTTTATGCACAGTATATATTTTGAAAAGGGGAAAAACAATAAATCGTTGTATGAGTGCTGTAATGTTTAAATAATTTACCGCTTAAAACACGTGAAAGTCATGTGACCATCAGAAAGAACGCAGCATCTCAATTCTCAAAGGACCCGCTTTCTGTCCTTGCGGTCTCCTGAGTTCGTTCTTCTGAGGATACCTGGCAAGACCGGTCTCCACAAGAACACAAGTCCGTTCTCTGTGTTCTTGGAATTGAGAAACAGCCACTGTGTTTGTGTGTGTGGTCACGTGATGTGCATTTTCAACAGTACAATGTGGACGTGGATCATTTGCGTTCTAAAATGTCATTTTAAAATAAAGACTTATTAGTGTAAACGGGGCCAAAGTGTGTATTTTTCGCCAACAACTTACTGCTGCGACAGGGGCGGGGCGGAGGATCACAATGTTGGCTCAGCATTGTGACGTCTCTATCGGCGACGGACGATGGCATTATCTATCGACCCAACCCTATCTTGAACCATGAGTATCTCCAAAACACCACAAATACTACAATAAAACTTAAATACATTTTGTAAAGTTTAACAATAAAATTCAATTTGTTTACAATAAATTATTTACTGAAAATAAATGCACACTTATTTTACCCGACATTTACTTTTTTTACGTGGACTGACAAAGCTGCACAAGTACAAGTGACTGATCAACTGCACACTTACCGGCATACTGAGTGTATAGTGTAATTTATTGGAGATTCGATGTGAGAAAGCTGCTTCATCCTGTCCATCATTTTTGACCGTCTCCTCATGCACCATCAGGTCATCCTGAGATATCAGGTCATGTGAGGTCAGGCCTTCACCTGCCAGGTCATCGTCATCATCCTCCTCCTCATCCTCGTCATCATCATCCTCTGCCAAAAGTGGATGATTCGCCAAGCTGCGCTCCCCAAGAGTCATATCCAAACTGCCTCTTCTTCCTCTTCCATCCACCCTCGAGGGTCCCAAACCTCTGGAAGGGTGTTGAAGCCCCACAGGGCTATATTTCAAAAGCATGCCCTCCAGCTTGTCATCAATGTTCATCGCTGAACGCTGAGCAGTTGTGCTGAAGTTACAGAACCAACATAGGGATTCCAATCAGCAGTCAACACGGCACCTTTCCAACGTCAACCTGACAGAGAGAAACAACAAATTTGAGTATAAATTAAACACAACCTGGTGGATTCATGTCCTCCAGCATGATTTGAAAAAAATCCAAAAAGCATCTTGTGCTTTAATGAATACAAATACAAGTTGTGTCCCAAATGACACTATACTGTAATCAACATTTGAAGTGGATCAAAAACGTTTTTCAAAATTGTTCATAAGACAAGATTGAGTGCTGTTCGGTAGTTTAAAGACAACTTTGATGCAAGGTTTTAAACCACTTCAAATGTTGACTACTGTACACTATACCCTTATACACTTATGCACTGAAGTGTGTCCCAAATAGAACACTAATGTTTTTCTACTAACCAGAACTTAAAACCATTTCCCAGTTGATGTTGAACGGTCACCAAATTATTCAAATAAATGACCAAATGAATAAGCAGTACCAATAATATGTACAACCAAATTCACCATTGGGACTTTAATTGCTTAAGTCATTGTGAATTCAAAATAATTTTTTTTTTTTAGATGTTAGTATCAGTATGTTAGACTTAAGGATATCTAAAAGATACTATGCTTCAAAACGGTCACATAATTCGCATTAGGAAGATAGAAAGCTTGCAGTTGGTCACTTCTGCCTAAATGGATCAACATTTTTAATAGAACCTCATATTTCAGTTTCTCATCAAATCATCTGACCAATCAAATGCTCAGCTCGGTAGTATCTGAAATGTCCCGCCCCCTTAAGACATAAGGTGCGTCCCAAACCGCATACTTATGCACTATTCTATGCCATTTTGTAGTATAAATACTGTAAGTAGCGCACTCACACTGAAAACTCAGAAAAGATAAAGTGCACTTTAAATACCCGGATGATGCACTTATTCGACTATTAAAAAATAAGTGTGGAATGTTGAACACTTCACACACTCAACTGCTTTGCTCAAATAGAGGAAGGTCGGAGCTACTGATAAAGGGGCGGAGCTTTTGGGCACTGATGTTGGATTAATTTATTTCTTTTGGATTGTGAAAGCAAAATTCTCCTATTAGAGTGATTAAAGCACCTCCTGATGGTGAATGCGGTTATTCTCATGATAGTTTGGTCATTTATTTCGCTAATTTGGCCACTGTTAAACATCATCTGGGAAACGGTTTGAATTTCAGCTTAGTTGAAAAAAGTTAGTGTTCTATTTGGGATGACTACCTACATAAACTACGCTGTTGAGTGTGTAAGCACATAAGTACATAGTGCATAAGTGCAGTGTATAGTGTGCCATTTGGGATGCAGCAAAATTGCTATTGCAAAAAGCGCTTAAGCTCAACCACTCTCACTGCAAAGCTGTGATAAAAATGAAACACTAGTGGCTGTTTTTTTAAAAGGGGGTGAGACTAGTCTGTCCCACCCTGTCTTCACATTTCGGTTGAAAAAAGCGAGTAAGCATCTGAGCAGTTTAGCTTCCCATTCAAAAACCCATTGACTTTGGGACAAGGGATCGCGTTACCACAAACTCATGATACTTCCACAATTTATTCTACGACATAAAACACATCAGTAACGACCCCACTCTTGATTTTTTAAATCAGTTATGCTTCTTTAAAAAGACGTTTGCTATCAAGTTGCTAAATGGGACTACAGGCGATGTCGGAGACATTACACATCATTGAGCTGATCTGTCTAGCATAGCCTGTTTAAATTTACAGCTTGTGTCGGGCATTTGGATTTGCCTGCTGTTTGGTTAAGTATTTAACAGTTTGTAGTATTTTTCTAATTGGTCATTAATACTGTGTGTAGATAAGGCTTTCCCTTTCAGAGACCGTAAAAACAACGATGGATGTTTAATACCTGTATTTTAATTATTTGTTTATATAGCATGGATTATGATATACTAAATTAAGAGAGTAAATCTTTGTCATGGACCATTTTTCTAAAAATAAACTTGAAAAGTTGTAGGTAGCGTCCTGAAGTCAGTGTAGTCCGTTTATAGCCTAATGTTAGCTTTTTAGTTCTTGCATTTGCATTTAGGATCCAAAAGTGATAAAAGTTATTGCGTGTGAGGATTATCCAGTTAGACAAAACGTGTAAGTGTAATGAACTGTGTTTGAACAGAGCTTTTTATTTGCAATTTTCAAAAAGTCTATGGGAAAATCCTATAGAGATTTTATCAAGGGAACAAGTTTTATGCTAGCAGCCGATTTGCCTACAAGGTGACGTCATAGTTCCTCCACTCTATACTGGTCTAGCTTGTCTTTTTATGCACAAAATAAAGCAAAAAATAATTTTCAGCACCTGCTAGGCAAAAGAGAAGAAATGACAAAAAACCTAATCTGACTTGAAATGTCTTGAACAGTCATTGTCAGAATTGCCACTGGAGCATAATGCAATTTAATAAAGAAGCGTTCTTGCCATTTTATGTCAGATTTGTGCCTTAAGCCTCATTACAAATGAGCTGACACAAATTGGTTTGTAATATAGAATTTCTAACTGATTAAACGGGGCTTATAAGACAATTAATATTCAGAGAATATTATCAATCTAACACTGCTGGATGAGGACACAATGAATTGAATTAACTTGAACAAGGATACTATTGTCTTCTGTAGAGCTGAAATTGCGCTTGTTTCATAATTGATGAGCTTTGCATCATAGACAGTTATTTTCCTGTTTATTACTGTGAAGCAGCTTTTATACAACATGTGATGTATAAAGCGTTACATGGATAAATATGGCTTGATTTAACACTAACCATCAAACAAAAAGCAATATCATACGCTTGAAGAGAGAGCTCAATCAGAAAAGTACATTTGAAGAGTTTAGATGCAAAAATACCAAATTACCACAACTCCTGTGTGAGGACTGTAATTTTACTTTTATAGTGATGAAGTAGTTCTTCTAATTGTCTTTAAAGTGAAATAACTGAACATAAATATAGGACGCTGAGAGAAATGCTCAATTTAGGAGGACATTTTAGATGCAATTTAGAGATTTTGTATCTGAACTCTTCACTTGCTGTTACAAGTTGTTCTGTAGGTGATTTTGTTCTCCGTAAAACCTGATGATTTATCTTAAACCGTGGTCATTGATGATTTATAAAATGCAAGTCAATGGCTACTAGGGCTGCATGATAATGGAATAATCTAACATTGCAATATTTTTTTTTATTCTGCGATATAAATTGCGAAATTAATAAAATTTGACTTGAAAAACTACTTGAAAACAATTGCCTATTTTTGACTGATCGGAATGATTCTGTATAGGAGTGCAAACAATATAAACAATCTACAGGTACAAATTAAAAAAACAAAGATACAAATTAAAATATATTTTTAGATGTGTTTGTTTAATAAAGTGTTTTGTTTTCTATGGAGTTGAACTGGTATACAGTAATTAAATAATCAAATGTATAATAACATTGTATAATCTTTTTATAAACAATTCAATTTCAATAAAATTAATCATTGCTATTTGCTAGTTTGTCAAAGGTACAAAAGGTAGTTTCTTAAGCCTGAATGCTTTTAAAACCCTCATTCACACTGAGAGTCACACTGACAGGCCTCAAAACACTTATTTATATCCATTGAATATAATAATCCACCAAACGCATATATATATATTCTATCCATTATTAAAATCCAGACTCCTGGTAATTATTTTCCATATGGAATGATAACAATATCGTTATTTATCGTTCTTTTATAGCGATAACAATATTTTGTACGGCTGGGTGATTTGGCCTAAAATCTAAATCTCGATTAATTGAACATTTTAATTTGAATAATAATGAACGATTATTTCATCTATTTTAAGTTTTTGCCATCATAGTTTACAAGTTACATATAGTGACAGGTTTTGTACAGTAATGTATAGTTGTAACAGTTGTGAAGTGTAGTTAAAGTTTTTTTGAGAGGTGCGGGTGTATGTAAAGGCTGTGCTGGATCATATTGCATGCGTTTGGCAGAAGCATAATATCATAATATTATAATAATTATGTATAATAATATAATAATAAGTATAAATCAGCTCACCTTAACAGAATGGGGTCATGGTGACTCCACACACGGGCCGCTAGGGAAAGTATATGAAAAAATTGACCTGGCAAAATTAGAGTTCTGAATTATAGTTTCTGAATGTCGATTTCGATTGCTTTTCGATTAATCGCCCAGCCCTAATATTTCGCTACTAGTTGTTAATGCTTCCATATTTAAAAGAGTACACAAACAATTACTGAAGCCACAAAAAATAAAGGGTCCATTTAAAGGAAACACTTTCAGCCGATAAAGTTTTGGTGGCTGTAAAAACTTGGTACATATTCGGTACAATATCAACACACTTTTAAATTCCTATTGTTGCACATTTCTGCTGTGTGATTGGCTCTTAGATCAATTTATAGTAAAAAAAAAAAAAGTCCAGAGCTTATGATTGTTATTGGCAGAAGTTGTATCGTGATTCAATATAATAACGTTTATCAGCCTGGCCCTACCTACAGTACATTTCCGATGGCTGAAAGGTGAATAAATAAACAGCTAAAATTTATTTTTGGGTAGCTTAACCAAATAAAGATTTTTCAGCTATATTTCCCAATGTTATTGACCTCATATTGTGCATCCATTTTTTTTAAACATGCCTGATCATGATGAATTATTAAGCCAGGATACAAATGAACATTGTAAAACATCTTTACACATAATTATTTGCTTATTCCACAGGCCAATAGGAGCATATTACGGCATGCATATGGTAACTCTTTGCCTCTAACCAGATGAGACAGTGACTACATATACAAGACATTTGTTTTCATATTGAGTAGCTAAGCCAAATCTGACCTTAATAAAGCAAAAACTATATATTAGGTATCGTTTAGATGAAAAAAGAACTACACTAAACAAACACTTCAATTTGGTCAGACTTTGAAATTGTCAGGTAATACACAATATGACAAGTCAATCATTAATCTATACTTATGGCGACCCACAAAATAACCGCATATTTGAGTGTAAGCTTTACTCATGCAAGACTTGATAATAATACAGAAGTCTACGAACTACAAAATGAACTGAAAGTACCGGACTGTGTTTACAACAACACTCCTTCACAACACTAGCTGCCTGTTGCCGCTGTCACAGATCTAGCTGCTCGTTTCATTTGACGTAAGCTTAACGACACTAACGTATTTTAATAACAGCCTCGACGGATTTTAACATGTTAACGCAGAGTTTCAAATCGGCCCGATCTCCATCTCTAATATGCTGCCATTTCATCGCGCGCACAGAGGTCGGACTGCAGACATTTTGACGGCGGTTTGTCCCACAGTGCCCCGCGGATGAAAAGTATACGTACCGCATGTGTCGTCAGTGCGACGCTGGCTGCGGGTTCGAGCCGCTCATGACGTGTTTGTCAAACTTTACTGTGGTGCTGCGGCTAGCATACGAGGCTAGCGAGCTACATTCCATCTGCAGCTGCGCAGTGATGCATTCTGGGATCGCAGCGGACCCGCTCAAACGAGACTCAAGTGGCTGGTGGAGTTTGCTTGTTTTTAAGTATATTTTAAGCATTTTGTAGCGTTAATAATTTACAAGGTATATTCTGTCAACATTATTCGATGCATTAGCTAACATGAACTGTTGCAGAATTTATTCTTAGTTACCATGTTTAAACTTAACTGAAACCCTTGATCTTAATACATATATGAGCAATTCCAGCGTTATGGATGTGACATTTGCTGTAAAAACTCAAAACATAAATTCACATGGAAAGTATGTTAACATTATATTGAAACATCCCTTTATATTTTCCAAAACAACTAATCAGAGTTAATGGATCAGAAAAATCAATCTGTAAACATGTTTTTTTATTTTAAATAAGGAAAAAAAACATGCATTATGGATGTGACCAAAAAAAAAAGTCTGTGAGTTTACAGTATACAACACTTTGTAGAAATTCCGTGAATTAAACTGCACAACCCAAAAGAAACAATGCTAATCGAAAGGATAAGAGTCAGCTCTCTATAAAACAAACATGATTGATTTTATTTTATTTGACAATTTTGCATTTAAGAAGGAAAAGCTTCATTATGGATGTGACGGGTGTAAAAAAATTTTCTTGTGTGACTTTTTTCTCTCTCTCTCTCTCTCTCTCTCTCTCTCTCTCTCTCTCTCTATATATATATATATATATATATATATATATATATATATATATATAGTTGAAGTCAGAACTATTAGCCCCCCTGAATTATTAGCGCTCCTGTTTATTTTTTCCCCCAATTTCTGTTTAATGGAGGGAAGATTGTTTCTGCACATTTCTAATCATAATAGTTTTAAAAAAACGTATTTCTAATAGCAGATTAATTTTCTCTTTGTCATGATGACAGTACATAATATTTTACTTGATATTTTTCAAGACACTTCTATACAGCTTAAAGTGACATTTAAATGCTTAACTAGGTTAATTAACTAGTCAGGTTAGGGTAATTAGGCAAGTTATTGTATAACAGTTGTTTGTTCTGTAGATTATCGAAAAAAATGAGCTTAAACGGGGTTAAAAAATTTTCTCCCAAAAATGGTTTTTAAAAATTAATAACTGCTTTTATTGTAGCTGAATTAAAACAAATAAGACTTTCTCCAGAAGAAAAAAAATTATCAGACATACTGTGAACATTTCATTGCTCTGTTAAACATCATTTGGGAAATATTTAAAAAAAAGAAAATAAAAATCAAAAGGGGGCTAATAATTCTGACTTCAACTGTATATGAATTTATGAATATATATATATATATATATATATATATATATATATATATATATATATATATATAGAGAGAGAGAGAGAGAGAGAGAGAGAGAGATATGAATTTATTTTATGTATATATATATATATATATATATATATATATATATATATATATATATATATATATATATATATATATATATATATAGTTGAAGTCAGAATTATTAAACACTCTGAATTATAAGCTCCCCTGTTTATTTTTTCTCCATTTTCTGTTATCTTTGCCATGATGACAGTAAATAATATTTGACTGGATATTTTTCAAGACACTTCTATACAGCTTAAAGTGACATTTAAAGGCTTAACTAGGTTAATTAGTGTAACTTGGTAGGTTAGGGTAATTAGGCCATTTATTGTATAAGGATGGTTTGTTCTGTAGACGATCAGAAAAAAAAATGTAGCTTAAAGGGGCTAATAATTTTGACCTTAAAATGGCATTTTAAAAAAACTGCTTTTACTCTAGCCGAAATAAAACAAATAAGACTTTCTTCAGAAGAAAAAATATTATCAGACATACTGTAAAAATTTCCTTGCTCTGTTAAACATCATTTGGCAAATATTTAAAATAGAAAAAATAAATTCAAAGGGAAGGTGAATATTTCGGACTTCAACTGTGTGTGTGTATGTATGTATATATATATATATATATATATATATATATATATATATATATATATATATATATATATATATTTATATATATTTATATATATATTTATATATTTATATATATATATTTATATATTTATATATATATATATATATATATATATATATATATATATATATATATATATATATATTTATATATATATATATATATATATATATTTATATATATATATATATATTTATATATATATATATATATATATATTTATATATATATATATATATATATATATATATATTTATATATATATATATATATATATATATATATATATATATATATATATATTTATAAATATATATATATATATATATATATATATATATATATATATATATATATATATATATAAATGCATCCTCTGATTGCTGCTTTGGATGGATGTGTATGTAATTGACTTCCGTTTAAAGAAGAATTGAAAAAAATATATGGTACAAATAATGGTAAAAAAAAATTTTATCAACTCTTTATTTAACACCTATTTAACATATTAAGAGGTTGAATAATCAATGTACGGAGATGATGGCAAGTTTATTTTTTATATATTTATTTTTATTATCTCCCCCTCTCTTTAATACAAATACTAAAAGAAAAGGTTTCTCTTAACTAATATTTTTTAATGAACGAAAAACATAATCTTGACTCTTATACAATTACTATAGTTTACTATCACTAGTTTTTATTATTATTATTAATAATAATAATAATTAATAAAAAATAACCAATTAAACAATTAATTAATTAATTGGAGAAATAAATCCATAGGAAATAATTCAGAATATTTTATATTGATTGTTGTGAAAACAAATCTGTTCTAAATCTGGCTGTAATGCAACCCAACAATTGTACATTGGTTCGTTTTATTACACGGTTCTTAAGTAAAACACCACTAGAGGGAGGCATTACGACCCAGAAACAAAAGAAGATTCCTTCAGAGAAAATGGCTGAGGCAGTGGAAATCTCTACAGTTCTGTGAAAAAAACACTCTTTTTTAGCTGTACAGATGATACCTTATGCTAAAAGTTGTTATAATTTATCCTGTCACTCCAACCTCGGTTTATAGGTAACCGTAATACAACACATATTTAACTTGCTTACTTCATATCATTAATTCATTTTCTTTTCGGCTTAGATGCCTTTATTAGTCAGGGGTCGCCACAGCGGAATAAACCGCCAACTCATCCAGCACATGTTTTATGCAGCGGATGCCCTTCCAGCCACAACCCATCTCTGGGAAACATCCATTCACACTCATACACCACGGACAATTTAGCCTTCCCGATTCACCTGTAGCGCGTGTCTTTGGACTGTGGGGGAAACTGGAGCACTCGGAGGAAACCCATGCGAACACAGGGAGAACATGCAAACTCCACACAGAAACGCCAACCGACCCAGCCGAGGCTCGAACCAGCGACCTTCTCGCTGTGAGGCGACGGCACTACCTACTGCGACAGTGCTGTCACCTGTTTACTTCATATGTTACATCACTCCCTATGCCATGCATCATATACTGCATATTTTCAGTTTTAAACTTAAACCGAACTATGCCGAGCTCAGAGAGATATATACCATGGTTACATTTCTAGTTTAAAGTGAACAAATGAAAAGACCCTCACAACAAAACAAAAGCCAAGTGATAATGGTACTTTATTATTACTATTATTATTACCATTAGTGTTACACAACAATGATTTTAACAGCTTATATACAAATAATCATCTCCACCCCCAAAAAATGAACCCAATGACCAGGCTGAGTTGCTCATGCTACTCTAAAATGTGGAAATTGTAATATCCTGCCTTTCCTGTGACATTCGTATTCCTTCAGCCAGATTTATATCAAAACATCGACCCCACCCATTCATCATAACACATGACAAATATGGCATTCATAGTGAAGAAAATATGCAGTTATTCTTGAATAAGGCATAAACAGCATATTAATATTTCTCAGATGAACTGAACCGTAGAAAGGGAGGGGGCCGGTGGTCATAAACAGCTTATGCTTTTATGGCTGAACGTGCAGAAAAGTGACAGAGCAGCAAACTATGATGAATTTATGCACTTTGTTTGCTGTATGGGCGTCAGGACCAATTTAGTTTGCATGTGAATAAGAACAGTTACTTTACTTTTCATAGGAAATCTGACTCTTGGTGTCCTCCGTGCCAGATGATAAAGATCATTACGCATGAAAACTAGAAACTGGACACGTTCCAGATGTGCGGGACCACCATTATGGGGTGGGGTGGGGTGAGGGGTATGATAAAAATACAACTTTTTTCCCCCTCATAAAATACACACCCTTATGTTGACAATTTAAATGTGCTTTTGTGTTTTATGATTGACTAGATTTAATAAAAAGAAAATGAAAAGTATAAAAATGAATTATTTTGGCATCAAAAAGCATGAAGATAGGCAAAGAAAAAGACAACAAATCATACAAAAATCATTACATAGTTCCAGATTAATCAATAATAAGTCATTGTATTGTCTGAAGCGTTAAGTCATTAATTGTCTGTTATCTGCACAAGCTCTTGTGTAGGTCAGAATAGTGCATTCACAAAAGTAACCAGATCAGAAATCTATCTGGTAAACATGGAAATAAATAAAACAGCACCCCATTTATTCATTATTTGGACTCTGAAACTAGTGTATGTCAATATTCGATACCTTTTATTCACCAGAGCATCTGGTGCAAGAGGCTGACAAAAGTTTAAGATAGAGAGGAAGACTTTAGTCCCCATGGTCAGTCTCTAGGAGTGTGTGCTTCTCTGGATTGACATCTCCAAGGCCTCCCTGGTGTTCTGGTTGTCCTGCTCGAACACTTACATCTTACTGAAGCACTCTTTAGCGTTGTTCCACACTTGAATTCCCTTCAAATGAAGCAGGATTACATTAACACATCAGTCCTGTGTCTTAAAATAGTACAAATAATATGTATTTTATTTTATTGCTTAAATAAATGTTATTATTTTTTTTCGGTCATGATCAAATGTTCTCTCCATGCTCACCTTTTTACACATGCTGATCTGCATGATGGCGTAGCTGATGAGAGCTTCTCGGAGATCATGGTCTTTCTGCTCTTTGAACCTCTCAATGTCCGTCCATGCACCTTTCACAAACTCTCTACACAAAAAGACAGATTTTATTCTACATACTGTATTTATTAATTATAATGAAGCCTGATGTTAGTTACTACAGCCTAAGATAGGGCTTCTCAATTAAGATTTTTCCCATAATCATAGTTATTTTAGTCAATATTATAATCAGGATTATTTAAAATGATTATAAGTTGGGGATATAACCAGTGTTGGGTAAAAAAAAAAAAAAAAGCTGATCTTAATCAGAACTTAAATAACATGTCAGACTTTCACAATATTGTTATATTATTTTTGTGTGTTTGGCTTTTTTTTTATATTTAAGTCAGGGGCGACATGGTGGCTCAGTGGTTCGCACTGTCAAAGCAAGAAGGTCGCTGGTTCAAGTCCTGGCTGGGTCAGTTGGCATTTCTGTGCGGAGTTTGCATGTTCTCCCCATGTTCATGTGGGTTTCCTTTCCTCCAGGTGCTCTGGTTTTCCCCACAGTTGTGTTGTGAGTCTAAATGAGTGTGTATGGATGTTTCCCAGTGATGGGTTGCAGCTGAAAGGGCATCCGCTGTGTAAAACATATGCTGGATAAGTTGGTGGTTCATTCCGCTGTGGCAACTAAGCCAAAGCGACTAAGCCGAAGAAAAATGAATGAATAAAGTTTAAGTCACTTTTAAGTGCTGCACAGATCTAATTTACAGTTACATGTGCATTTCCATTCTCAACTCTTTACATTAATTTATTACATAGCAAATAAGCGATTACGGTTTAAATACTTTAATAAATCTAATAAATTTCAATACGGCGGCTCAGTGGTTAGCACTGTCGCCTCACAGCAAGAAGGTCGCTGGTTTGAGTTTGCGTCTGTGTTTGCATGGGTTTCCCCCACAATCCAAAGACATGCGGTACAGGTGAATTGAATAAACTAAATTGGCATGCATGTATGCGTGTATGGATGTTTCCCAGTACTAGGTTGCAGCTGGAAGGGCATGCGCTATGTAAAACATACTGGATAAGTTGGCGATTAATTCAGCTAGATGAATAAAGGGACTAAGCCGAAGGAAAATGAATGAATAAATTAAGCACGTCATGTGCTGCAAAAGCCACATTACATGATTTTATCGATATTCATTTGAAACTGGGCTTTGTTAAGATGAATCGGGAATGAATGCGGATTGCTGGAAAGGGGGCTGGATAATCGTTTTAATCTCTATTGTTTTATCATAATCGTAGGATGCCAAAATCGATTAACCAAACAGCCGATCCTCAGATCTACACATTTTTAAAACTGAATAAGCCTGGTTCACCCCAACCCCTTAATGTGGCGAAAAATTAAAAAATGTAAATTAGGTCAATTAGGTTTAAGCTTCTCACTGGTGATCTTCAAAATACAATTCTACCAATAGGTTTGGCCGACAGCAACAGAAAGCATGGTCTGCGATATCATGTCTTCTGTTGCTGTCTGCAAAAACCTATTTAATCAGCTGAGAGTATAGTGCAGAGCTTACTCGCATTCTACATTTCTGTCTTTGACCATTTCCTCTCCTTCTTCAATCTGTGTCTCCAGCATTTTCAGCTTGGCCTCTCTCTGCTCTGGGGTCTCTTGTCCAAACAGTTTACTGGTCATTCCCTTCAGAGAGAAGGTCCGGACCGTCTACATGAGAAAACAAAAAAGTCAATGACATCCAATGGATGGAACAAGCCACAAACTCCTACTCCCATGTTTATGAGCAGAAAGCTGAATTATGGATGTTTTCTCACATTTTGTTTTCTACAAGTGAGCCTAGTAATTGGCCATATCAGCTAATTGGGTCAGAAAGTTGTGTGTGTGTATCATTGGCTTTTTGTGCTGCTTAAATGTTTACATTAAAATAAACCAATGATAAGTAGTCTTAATTTACGCAAAGGACCAGGCCACATTAAAATTCAATTCAATAGCATACAAACTCAAAGACACAAAGATCACTAAATTTTGGCCAAAAAGATCTAAATTTAGGACTGTGTTTCAAAAGTAAATGCTGGATTTGATATATTACTGCTGCACGATTGCAATATTTTGTTTTTGTGCTAAATATATTGTGATATGAATACCAGTTCACCAGATGGCTTGAATAGCTATTTGTGGGGAAAAAATTAATTAAGATTGATTGGGTTTTTGTAAGATTTTATATTATTTGTATGATTCACAATAATAAACAATCAGCACAATACACACACAATACAGCACAATTCTACACACAATACCCCATAATGACAATATGAAAAAAGAAATTTTGAAATTGTTGCAAATTTATTAAAAATAAAAAAGCTGAAATATCACATGTACATCAGTATTCACAGCCTTTGCCGTGAAGCTCTAAATTAAGCTCGGGTACATTCCGTTTCCACTAATTATTCTTGAGATGTTTCAGCAGCTTAATTGGAGTTGGCCTGTCGTAAATTTAGTTGATTGGACATGATTTGAAAAGGCATACACCTGTCTATATAAGGTCCCAGGGTTGATAGTGCATGTCAAAACACAAACCAAGCATGCAGACAAAGGAATTGTCTGTAGACGGCGACAGTATATCTTCCAGCAGGACAATGACCCAAAGCACATCCCCAAAATATCAATGGAGTGGCTTCACAACAACTCTGTGAATGTCCCTGAGTGACTCAGCCAGAGCCCAGACCTTAATCCTATTGAACATCTCTGAAGAGATCGGAAAATACACTGTTGCTTCCCATCCAACCTAATAGAGCTTGAGAGGTACTGCAAAGAGGAAAAGGCGAAAATTCCCAAAGACAGGTGTGCCAAGCTTGTGGCATCATATTCAAACAGACTTGAGGCTGTAACTGCTGCCAAAGGTGCATCAGCAAAGTATTGAGCAAAGGCTGTGAATACTTATGTACATGTGATTTTTCTGGTGTTTTATTTTTAAAAATCATTGTCAGTATGGGATAGTGTCAGTATGGGGTATTGTGTGTAGAATTTTAGTAATATTTTTTTTCTAGGAATAAGCCTAGAACATTAAAAAAAATTTGGAGAAAGTGAAGCGCTACGAATACTTTTCGGGATGCAGTGTACTTTGCAATGACTTCACACAACTCATGTGTTCGCAACTGTTATGCTCATCAACTATAATCTCTCAACATTGCAGATCCTGCGATGTGACTGTTGCGGATACACACATTGTGATATTAATGCTGAAATGATATACTGTGCAGCCCTGAAATAGATATACATGTGTGATATTTGGAAGCTACAATATTACTGTAACTGTAATTAACAGTTGGTGTTATAGAGTCACTTGTCAAAACACAAAAGAAGCCTTAAGAGTCCAAATGAAGCCTATTAGAATGCAGTTAGGATGACTACATAATTCAAGTTATTATATATTTATTTAGCAAGATGAGTTGAGTTAAACTTTGTCCTTTTTAGGAAATGGGTCTTATACAAAAAAAGAGTGTGCTTGCACATGTAGTATAGTAATACTATTCAACAGTTCAAACTAATTAAATACTGAGATAATTAAAGTGATCCACCTATCCATTAATTCAATAAATCACTCTTTAAAACTGGGACTTACTGCAAAAAACTAGCAGAAACAGGTATAGTACCAGCATAAAAACACACTCAGTAAAATGCTTAAAGTATAATAGTAATAAAAAAATCCCCAAATAACTAGATCTTATTTTTTTGCCAGTATCACACACTCCTACTTATGATGTAACATGGCAATATAATGATTAAGTCTAACTGGAAAGTCCCTCATTCCAGACTTAAGGGGAGTGAAGTGGAGTTGGTGTAACTAAATGGACACTGACCCCGGTGGCGAGTTCCTCCCGCTGCTGTTTCTTAGAGCTCAGATCCTGGACGGCTGTCTCCAGTTCATACTGAGTCAGTTCATGCTTCCTACACACTGCCCTGTCAAAGTACACACACACACAAAATATACAAAAATTGACCATTAAACAAATAAAGATGTTTGTATGTTACGGGAATTGTTAAACTGAAGACCTAATGTAGATGACCTGCAGTTTGATCACTTTCAGAAAACCAGATGGGGGTTTGTGTTAGAAAAAAGTTGCATGTGAGTAACTTAATCAGCCTGTGGGAGTTTCTAGAACATTTCAGATTAACCTTACTGTTATAACAGCTTGTGTTTGGTATGCTTTAGGTCAGTTTTTAAGAAGTTTAGGGAAATTATCACAATTCTCCTTTTGCAGTGAGCTGTTAATTTAAGGTGAAGCAATTCAGGCAATGCAAATAATGTTACCGCAATGCATCTGCGTAGAAAAGATACTCCTTCAGCTGGTCTGCATAATGCTCCTCTTCTTCTAGAATATCATCTATAGAGGCAGCATACCTGCAACACAAAAAAACAACTGTACAGTTATTTTCTGATAGTCATTTCCTGCGTACCAGAACAGCCTGACACAGGAACAGTTTCTTCCCTCAGGCAATCCATCTCATGGACACTCTATAGTAATTGTAAAACAAATACCACTACTTTTTTATTCACATACAGTTGAAGTCAGAATTATTAGCCCCCTAAATTATTAGTTTGTTCTGTAGACTATCGAGGAAAAAAAATGCTTAAAGGGGCTAATAATTTTGTCCCTGAAATGGTTTTTAAAATTTTTTAAACTGCTTTCTCCAGAAGAAAAAATATTATAAGACACACAGTGAAAATTTCCTTGCTGTTAAACATCGTTTTGGAAATATTTAAAATAGAAAGAAAAAAAATCAAAAGGGGGCTAATAATTCTACAGTACTTCGTAATTCGACTTCTACAGTATACACTTAATTATTTGACAACATACTTCACATGCCAATTTGCACATAAAAGCTGCACATATAACTTTGTAGATAGTAATATACCTGTATACACTTGTCACTTTGTATATTTGCATTCACTGCTTACCTCAGGGTTCTTACACGTTTTTTAAGTCAAAGCAACACTGTAATTTACTCTTAAATATAATTTACCCATCTTGAATGCAAAAATAAAAACAAATAAAAATAGCCAGTGCCACACGCATATGCACATTCTTTAATGTTTAATTTAAATAATGAATCATTATTATCTACTTAGCAGGAAATTATTATGAAAGCAACACAATTACATTTTCAAGCAGCATCAAGCACTTATCCAACATCTAAGCACTTTTAAAACCTTGAAAACACTCTTTATTAAAATAGAAGCATTTTCAAGGATTACCAAATATATTTTAATATATTTATTATCTGTTTTTTGTTCTGTCTCTGTCATTCTGTTGCACTGTAGAAGCTGTCACGAAAACAAATGTCTTGTATGTGTGAACATGCCTGGCTAATAAAGCTCTTTCTGATTCTGATAAGGTGACAGAAATGTGCACACTAGCGTGCATATTTTGTTTTGTAAAAATTACTTCAAACTTTTATTTATTTTTATTATTTATTTTTTCAAAGCACTATTATATTGATCTAAATCAACAGAAAATCCATTTAAACTTTCCATTGAAAATATATATATTTATAAGTGTCAGTTTCTGATGCAAATATCAAACAGCACACAGATTAAATAGGGAAAAAATGAGAAAGAATGATTGGGATGATTTCTGAAGGATCATCAGAGTATGAAAAAGATTTGAATGCACAGGAATAATAGACCCTTTTTCACATATTTTTACGGGTTTCTCAGTAGCAAAAGTTGTCATAGTTGGGTAAACTTAGGCTACGTTTACACTGCAGCCAAATGTGGCCCCAATCTAATTCTTTTTTGTCAACATGCGACTCAGATCTGTTTTTGTCTTGACTGTGTGAACAGCCCAAACCGCATGAAATCTGATCTTTTCAATTCAGATTTGTGCCACTTTCATATGTAGTATTAAGTCAGACACAGGTCTTATGTTATGCAATGCGGTCGCAGTGTGAATGGTCATGTCGGATTTCATCTGTCTTTTACATAATCTTTGGCCGACATGCATCATTATTCTGTGCCGCAAACATCATCTACTACTCAGCAGCACAGTAGAATGGCACACAGGGCAATAACTTTACCACAGAAAGATGGCTGTTCATTTTTCAAGGCAAAACTGGTGCTTGTTAACCAATCTGGTTAAGGGCAGGTGATCGAGCACCCAAACCCTCCTTCTGCACATGGCTATTGAAGTAAAATGAAATAATTCTGCAAACAGAGATAAACCAACTCCATCTTCATAATAAGTTCAATACATTGGTGGTCAGTAAGGTGTGCACCGTGGTTGTCATACATTACAAATGATCAGTGTTTTCAAACACAAGTGACTTATTCTAGGTTATAAATGCCGAAATACACATTAGTAGTAGCAGCACAACGCTTTGTAGTTCATTAAATACACCACAATTGTCTGTGAAAAGGCCAATAATCATATTAAGCATAATTTGACAACATGCTTACTTCATACAGTATACACATTGTGTGCATAATTAGACATTTTGTGCTCTCCGTAATGTACTTTTGAGCATGCGGGTCAGTTTAGGACCATGATCTGTTCACACTGCAAGTCTGATATATGCCACATTTCTAACAACAACGTGAACACCCATGCAAAAAAATTAGATCTGAGTAAAAAATCTGATTTGAGCACTAAGCCCCACAGTGTGAACGTAGCCTTAGAGCGCAGTGAGTGGGAGATTATAAGAAATCTTTTTTTTTTTTTACAATCCTATTTGCTAAAAAAAAAGAAAAATGCCACGATTGTGTAATCAAGACTTTCAGAAAAAGAAAAAAAAAATAGTGTGAGACTGATGACAGCAGCCAGAGAGAATAACGTCAAATTTACTGTCCCGCCCCTATAAATGCTGGATTAGAAACACCTCGCATAAGCGGTAATTCGCTTTTGTAATTTTACACAAAGATGATATAATGCATACATAAATGTTTATACAAATACATTTTAAAATAAATCAAAATATTAAAAACTTTTAAGGATTTAGGATTATGATGACTGGTAATTGAGTCATAACAGTTTTGTGAAAAGGATCCATAAACATTTTTACTTTAATGTTAAAAAGATACAGTATATTACAGTATTTCAGTTCATAATGCATTTGATTCAATAAATGGAGCCTGTCTGAGTTCTCTTTGTTTGACAATTTTAGAAAAGGTCTATAAACACAGATTTTTAATGATAGCATCATATCATCCATTTTGGGCCTTTTAAATACACATTTACATTGAAACCACTAGTTTTATAATATGTATATGGCAATGTTAATGTATTTGTGCTAGGCGGAATACATCTGCTACGCTGCTGCTGCTTTGATATTATGCCAGAGCGAGTACAGAGACCTGCTACTGCCAGTATATACACAGACATGCCTTCTGAGAATATAACACGCTACTGCTGCAAATATACATGTAACCCCCAGTAACAGATCTAAACACAGGTGGAGCTGAGGTAGAAGAGGCTCTCCGAAAATGCGCTGCAGCTTAAACAGCATAAAATGATGCAAAGCATTTAAACTGATGAGGAGAAAGCTCATTGGCTGCCGAGGTACCAGCAGGAGTTAATGATGTAGTTAATGACGCAGGAGCAGATTAGGTGACCTATCAGTTTGCATGAGCATAGTTTCGTGGCAGAAAACTCATTGATGCCACAGGGCACAGAGAGTTTCTTTCCATTACGTTCTAAACAAAAAAAAATATAAATATGAAAATAAATGACTTACTTTCATTTAAATTGCCACATTACACATAAATAGACTTTACCACAATTAATACCTAACAAATAAACCACTTTTCACTACATTTGCCTTAATAAAACAGCTGAATCTTATTATATATACGGTAAGCATGATATAATATTTTGCACATACCACCCATCCCTAATGTGACAAGCTGGCATTCTAGTGAAACTACGTCTATAATTCTCTCTAAATCAGACGCAGAGCCAGAGCAACCAATGCCAAACCCACAGCACAGTCTGTTTGGGGTATTTTGAGGAATTCTGGGGAAAAGGTAAGCAACATGATCTATAAAACACTCTGACAGCTGCTGAATGGGGGCTGATGATGGACAGGTTGTTTCTTTCAGTGCTGAAACAGACAGGCAGCGCACTGGGCTCTGACCTCTGACCTTTCCTCCGAGTACAGCAATCTGGAATCCATCAGAGCAGACAGCAATACAAAACCAGAATAGAAATGACAGGGCCTGGCTAAAGACTCACTATAAGGACACTACCGCGAAAAAGTCCCTCTCACAACATCAAATAAATAAACATAGCTAAACGTTTTGGCCATGGCTCTGGGAGATTTGCGCCTTGGTCTGCCAGCCAAATCAAAACATGAGCCTCCCAAGGGCGCATCATTCTGGCTACTTGTTATGATGGTTGGGGGGACGTGAATGGAAATTTGAGAGGAATCAGATCAATCTGGCAAATGTGTTTAACAGAAAAACACACACATTTAGAATCATGGGGTGTATCATAAAGCATCTTCATATTTCAGGGTCCTCGATGAGCTCCCAGGAGGGTAACGGGATCGTCCCAAGTAGGAGAAATGCAATTAAAAACAGCTGCAATAAAAACTGTAACTCGAAAGTGGCTACAACTCGAACCCCCAACAAAATCCAGATGGGTGGATAGTACTGTATCTAATGTTCAAATATGGAGAGGATAAGTTTTTCATTAAACTACAAATGGACAAATACCTGCAATATTGGGAGAATTGGATTGTGCCTTTGTCTTTACACCATGTAAACTGATCTTTATATGTATTTGTCAATGTGAGCTGTAGGGAAATTTCCAATGTTATTGTAATTTTTCATTGATTTAATTTTTTCTTTCTTTACAAATTTTCTTTCTTTATAAAAAATCCTATTATTAAAATCCTAGACTAGACCTATATACCCTCATTAACCTAGTCTTGCACTTCAAACTGAATATCTGTATCTTGAAAAAATCATATAAAATATTATGTATTGTCATCATGGCAATTGTTAGAAATAAGATATTAAAACTATTATGTTAAGCAATTTGTTGAAAAAACTATAAAAGAATTAAAGAGTCCCTATGATGGGTTTTTGAAAATGACCTTCCATGTAGTGTGTAATACAGCTCTAAGTGAAGTGAAATATCCAGCTAAGGCTTAAATCTGAAAGTGCGATGCGTTTAAAACTATTGATTCATCTATAAAAGAGTTGACTCATAGTGGTTTGAATGAATCGTCTTGATAAAGAGTCTTTAGCCGTGTCAGCATGACCTCGATACAAACTTAAGCCCCGGCCATTTGTTCTGCACACAAACCCGGAAAAATTTAAACCTGCGGCCTCGCCCACAAATACTGTAGAAAGAAAAAGAAGAACACCGTAAAGGATGCCGGTTGAATCATGTCGTGAAGACGCTGTGCTCAGCTGGATATTATTGGAAGTGTGAGGGAAAATAAGTTTTATGTTCTCTACCCAAAGATGAAACCGTGAAGAGTCCGTGGTTGAGGTTTAATTTTGCAAAAATACCTGAGCATTATAGCCCCTGCCTTGTGCTACTTCCATCAATTTTCGGACAAGTGCTTTAGTAATCTACACACTTACAACAGCAGATTTGTTGGCCATTTGTTAAAGGAAGGATCAGAAAAGACTATTGATGTATGGGACTTTGTCAGAGCATGACAGGAACTTTACAGTACACAGTTCATGGACCAGTTTCTTTCTCCATTTTATAAGTGTAAGTAAGTACGATTAAAATGGTTGCCTCTTTGTTTCTCTAGCTTGCAAATTATGTATTTAATTGTTTTGTTACTTGTAACCGCTTGTACTGTGTCTGGGAAACTCTTTCTATTCTCATATCACACCTAAAGTCACGTTGAAAACGCGACGCATGCCGCTTTGTTAACAGATTTAAATTATTTTGTGAGCTCATGATCCACAGCCGTTTGTCGTTGCTATAGCCACCATCAGCTGTTCCTACACACATCTGGCAGTCAAGTTTCAAACTAGTTTTGCCACTGTGTGGATTAATACTAAATGTATGCCCTAGTTAAGAATAGAGCAATATGCTGGTGTTAAACTGCATTGCTTTAATGCATGCCTGCATTGGGCTCACACATACACCCTGCACTCTGACTACTTCAATATTCTTGATAAGCCGTGGTGGGCATTTCTCGCACTGAACGCAGTCGACCAATAGCAACAGACTGTCATCAGTCCAATCAGCGCAGATTAGCACTGTGCTAAGGATCGGTTTGGGAACA
Source organism: Danio rerio (assembly GCF_052040795.2). Taxonomy (NCBI): domain Eukaryota; kingdom Metazoa; phylum Chordata; class Actinopteri; order Cypriniformes; family Danionidae; genus Danio; species Danio rerio. Next base: position 40,455,811 of record NC_141029.1, on the reverse strand, counting down.
AAGGAATTGCTGAACAAATCATATGGGATTTGTTGGGATAATTAGTTAAAAATAAATGCATATTATAAGAAAATGAAAGTGTTTTTTGACCTTGCGTGCATATCAGCCTGTTGTTGGAGACACCTAAAAACAAAATATGACCCTTTTTAATGTATAATAGGGGCTCTTATAATACAACAGGAGGGTTAATAATTCTGACTTTAACTGCAAGTACATGAGAATGATTCATAAAGCGCAGTGAACTCACGCATCCATGTGGTGTCCGGCGCTCTGCAGCCCATCTCCCATCTCTTTCTCAATGGCGCTCCACTCGCTGTTCAAAACAAACAAAGACCAACACTGAACCAGAGCAGCTGACCGCAGTCAAACAATCACACAGCAGAAGATTTACCCCCAAAAAAGCTTCTCCCAAAAACTGTTTACAGCATGTTTTAAAATATGTGGCTCCCTCAAAATGAGGTGCATTTTTGTGATTGTAACATTGCGAGGAAAAAAATCTAGCACATGGTCTATAAATCACACACTGATAAACTGAATTGCTATCATTCATTCATTTATTCATTTTCCCTCGACTTAGTCCCTCATTTATCAGGGGTCACAATAGCGGAATGAACCGCCAACTAGTGTTGTCGTGATACTGGAATTTAATACCAATTAATACTGACATTATAAAAATGTCCATTTCCCGCTAACATTTAGGCGCGTTTTTAAACACTACTGATTTGCCATTATGTTCACATGCTCAATAAAAATGGGTGTGATTGGCTGTGAAGGTCATCAGTTCACCAAACTCACCACTGTTTACCGAGTGTAGCTACAGATACATGGAGACTAGAGCATTTTAAGGCTGCAAAAATCAGCTAGTCTGTTTATAAGCTGACATACGAGCGATTCGGTGATGAATCGACTGATCTTCACGGCTTTAAAATGCTCCAATGTCCCTGTATCTGTGGTTACACTTAGTAAACAGTGGTGACTTAAATAACTTGCCAATTACATTTTAGGCTTATACAACTCTGATTAATTCCAGCACTTGGTCAAGTTTAGTGGAGTTTAGTATGGATTTAAAGGGACAGTTCACTCAAAAATAAAAGTTCTCATCATTTATTCCCCCTCCCCTTGGTACAAACATGTTTGAGTTTCTTTCTAATGCTGCACACAAAGTAATGCTGTGGGAGCGTAAAGCAGCTATTGTATACTAATTTTTATTCTTTTTAGGGTTTTCAGCTTAGTTTTTTAACATTCTTCCGAAAATCTTCATAAAAGTTTGGAACCAGAGTGCGAGTAAATTCAAGTAAAATAGAAACTGTCATTATTTTTTCAACCATCGCTTTAAGGGCCTACTCACACTATGCCATCTGTCCCGTGCCCAGGCCCGTTTCCCGGATCGTTTGAGAAGTGTGAGTGCGCTGAATCGCGCTCAAGCACGGAGATATCTGCAAATATATTATGACTAGTCATATTCCTCCATTGACTTCCATTAAAAAATATTTGCAGATATCTCTAAATGAGTTTTGACTCGTCAAAAATCCAATTCAAGATATCTAAAACTGTAATTCGACTATTAGTAAATAATTAAGAGATATCTTCAAATATATTTGTAAATATCTCTAAATATGACGAATTAAAGACATCTCCAAATGTATTATGACTAGTAAAAACTCAGTTAGAGATATCTCTAATTACAATTGTGACTAGTCAAAACCCATTTAGAGATATCTGCAAATATTTTTCAATAGAAGTCAATGGAGGAATATGACTAGTCATAATATATTTGCAGATATCTCCAATCTGATTTCGTACTAGTACAATTGCAATTGCAGATATCTCTAATTGTTATTCTGACTAGTCGAATTATAATTATGACTAGTCAAAATATAATTAGAGATATCTCTAAATATATTTATGGAGTCAGAACAAAGATTTAAATGCTAAAAACAGGGTCCCCGCGGGTCCTTAAAAAGTCTTAAAATGTCTTAAATAAAATTTTCGATTTTTAAGGTCTGAAAATGTCTTAAATTCTGTAATTTTCCATAAGGAGGTCTTAAATTTCATGTGGGATCTTAAATCATGTCCGACTCGTCTTATGGCGGCAAATCAATGCCAATATAAATCGAGCGCAGCGGTGATGTTTGCGCGCGAGGAGAAGTGAACCGTGAGCAGATTACAGGTCTACACGCGAGTAAACTACAGCCCGCGAGCGCATAGGGGATCTTCGAGCGCGCTCAACTGATCTACTGTAGCGCGAGAAAACAAGTCCCGCACGCGCACATCATCATCTGTGCGCACGATGGACGCTCTCGCGAGCGAGGTCATGCCTACAGCGCGCGCGCGCGATCAGTTCTCTCCGCTCGCTCGCTGGTTCTTCTCTCTGCTCGCGCAAAACATTTTGGATTTTTGTGAGTCATAGGGCGGGACTTGGTTTACTTGTTATCTCTAACGCTATTGGCTACTCTACCTTTCCGGAAGTTAGCCGGGATTGGACGCAGGTAAGCTAGTTTCCCCGTTAAATAAAAATATATAGGATATCTTATCATAATGTCACAGTGTGAAACTAATAGACTTACTTTCTCAGTAATAATAGGTGAATGAACTTACTTTCAATAATGAGATATTTCTTGTAATAATTAATCTCATAATAATGCCTGTTCTTACCATCATGACCAAGTCATATAATGACATATCAAAATAATGAGATATATTCTTGTAACAAACTTTATTACTTGGGAGAGAAAGAGAGAGTTATACCACGTGGCAAAAGATCTCTCCATTAAACAGAAATTGGGGAAAATATACATTGGCTAATAATTCAGGACGAATAATTCAGACTTTAAATGTGTGTTTTGAACCACTTGATGAAGTTTAGCACCTACATTTAAACTGAACTCAAACCAAACGTGTTCAAATTTATAAAAATCTTTTTTTTTTTCAAAGACTCATTGTCCTTGACTCATTTTCTATGAAGAACAAGTCAGAATAAATTAGATGGACAATAGTATACAAAATAGGCTATACATGCATGCAGTGCATAAAGTACAAAGGTTTATAGTAAATATATTGCCATTATTCTGTTATTCCACTATACAGTTAAAGTCAGAATTTTTAGCCCGCCTGAATAATAGCCCCCTGTTTATTTTTATCCTAATTTTTATTTACTTCAACTGCATATGTGACCTTTAAGATGTGGGCCTGTCGTATAGAAAGTGGTATTTGTATGCCTCTGAAGTGGAATGATGTAATGGATAGTGAGTAAAGCCAAACGAAGATTGTAGAAATTAAATTGTTGCTCAATAGGTGGCGATAAACACCCATCTGAATGTCTGTCACTGTATTCTTTATGTTTGATTGGGTGAATCATTTTTGATTGAAGTCTTTATATGCAGGTTATTCAATCATTAACTAAAAATGAGATTGAAAAATATATATAATATATAGATATATATATTTTACACTGAACTATATTACAAACAATGTTAACAATTATAATAATATACAAAGCTGCACTGCACATATAGTATGCATTGTATGGAAAGATCTAAAACGCAAATAAACTCTTCTGAAGACAATATTTCCTAGAAAGATCATCCCCAAGTGTAATAATGAGCTCTGCTGTTGTGGTTAATAATGAAGTAAAATACAACAAACCAGACAAGTGCTGCACGGACAAATCAAATGGGTTCAGAAAGTGTTACAAGAATGCAAGTCATTATTTTAGAAGATTAATTTTTATTATTTGACTGTTTCTCGAGATTGAATCCTCATAAAGTTCTCAGAAAGTTTCTTATGATTATGACTTGCAAATTGTATATATATTTAACGGCGTGATCTTTTAACCTGCGTCCAATCCCGGCTAACTTCCGGAAAGGCAGAGTAGCCAATAGCGTTAGTGATAACAAGTCAACCAAGTAATCTGCTCACGGTTCACTTCTCCTCGCGCGCAAACATCACCGCTGCGCTCGATTTATATTGGCATTGATTTGCCGCCATAGATTTGCCACGATACTTCACCACATCATTCTGTGTTGACACACTGAACATTTTCCTGTTTTTTTTTTTTTGTTTGTTTAGGTAAAGTCTTAAATTTTCATTTTAGAGGACTTAAAAAGGTCTTAAAAGGTCTTAAATTTCCTGTTAAAAAATGTGCAGATACCCTGTAAAAAGGCTTGCCATAGAGAGCGCTTCTGAACAGCGCAGCAGCGATGACGTAAGCGTGCCGAGGCCCGATATGGTGTGAGCGCGGGCCGTCGGGGGAGACGGGAGGGGGGACAAGCGTGCTTTGGCCCGGTTCGAGGCAACTGTACCTGGTGTGAGTACGGCCTAAGAGGGACTGCAAATGTACATTAAGACCTGAAATCTGAGGTAAGTACAATTTTTTATTTATTTTATTATTTATTTTGAAAGTCACCAAGGCTGCATTCACAATCATTTACTCACCCTCCACTTGTTACAAACCTGGTTGAGTTTCTTTCTAATGCTGCACACAAACAATGTAATGTTTGGGGCGAGGACGCAACCATTGTATAGTATTTTTTTGTTCTTTCTAGGGATTTCAATAGCTATTTTTTTTCAACATTCTTCAAAATATCTTCATTTGTGTTCAACAGAAGAAAGAAATCCATAAAATTTTCAAACTAAAGCGTGAGTAAATTAAAGTAAAATAAACACTTTCATTCTGCGGTCAACCATCTCATTCATTTGGATTTAAAATCTAAGGTTTGCACATTTTTTTGTAATTTTGTTATTTATTTTGAAAAGGGGCCGCGTGATGGCGCAGTAGGTGCACTGTCGCCTCACAGCAATAAGGTCGCTGGTTCAAGCCTCAGCTGGGTCAGTTGGCATTTCTGTGTGGAGTTTGCATGTTCTCCCGTGTCCCGTGTGGATTTACTCCGGGTGCTCCGGTTACCCCCACAGTCCAAAGACATGTGCTAGGTAAATTGGCTAAGCTAAATTGTCCGTAGTGTATGTGTATGAATAAGAGTGTATGGGTGTTTCCCAGTACTGGGTTGCAGCTGGAAGGGCATCCGATGCTTAAAACATGTGCTGGATAAGTTGGCGGTTCATTCCGCTGTGGCGACCCCCGATTAACGAAGGGACTAACACGAAAAGAAAATGAATGATTGAATTTTGAAAGTCACCAAGGCTTCATTTACAATACTCAATTATCAAAAATATAGCAACATGTAATAACATGCTGATGTATCACTATGATGAATCAATGATGAAAACAGTTGGACTGCTTATCAATTTTGGAGAAAAGTGACACATTTTTTCATTCTTTGATTAGTAAAATATCCAAAAGTGCAGCATTTATTTAATATATGATTGTTGAATAAAAATTCACGTTTCTACAGTCACCGTAGATCAATATAAAACTATTTGCTGATCTTTTTATCTTAAAAAAAAAAAAATATATATATATATATATATATATATATACATACAAGTGTGTGTGTGTGTGTGCGTGTGTGTGTGTGTGCGTGCGTGCGTGCGTATGTGTATATATATATATATATATGTGTATATATATATATATATATATATATATATATATATATATATATATATATATATATATATATATATACACATATATATATATATACATATATATATATATATATATATATATATATATATATATATACACATACACACGCACGCACGCACACACACGTATGTACACAAACTCTTTTTAACAAGACTTATCTAATTGTATAATATTATGTAAGCATGGAGGATATATGGAAAAGTGGACATTCTGCAAAACATCTTTTTATTTTTTCCACATATTTTTTTAATTCATGTGGGTTGCAATATAATTAATTCATATGCAAGCACACGCTTTTAAAGAAAACATACCTAAAAACTCTTCCATAGTTTCCATGGACTTTGTAGACACCATAAAAGCGATCAGCTGCTCTCTAAAGGGAAAAAAGAACTATTATTAAATACTTAGCCTAATTAGTTTTCTCATTTTAAGGAAAGGGGACACATTTAATTGTATTAGATTCCTTTCATCATCCTACCACATGACTTATTTACTTAGACTGGGCATTTGCTGGACTGAACTTCTATTTTCTGCGTATTCGACTGTGTTTACACTCACCGCCCGAACTCTCAGCAGCTGTGAAACAACAGCCTGCAGCTCATCTCCATAGTGTTTCATTTCTGCAAACCTCCTGAGAAACACACACACACATACAGGTCAACATAAGCCAACAAACAGCGCAGCCATTTCTTTACGCATTTACAAAACTGCGACTTACTTGTCAGGATTCTTTACTCTGAACGTGGCATTTAACGCCTTTATTCTGGAGTCGGCCTATAAGGTGAACAAAATCCAAATGTTAATGGACGGATCCATATTTGGGGTTTGTTTGTTCAGATGTAAAGCAGGATTACAGCCACTCCTTACAACAGTCACATTTTCAAATGACTGAGATCAGATAAACACTGTAATATGGCAATAATAACGTACACTAACATAAAACACAGCTACTCTGGTTTGATCCAGAGCGATCTAACAGACTTCCTGCGCCTGTTTACTTAAACTGATAACAGATTCCTCACTGCAGTAGCACTTCAGTCACTTAGCACCCCCTTTCTGAGATCAACACATATTTAATCAGCTTCATATCAACATGCGAATACTGACCTATGGGGAGAAGCGATATATAAACAGCAGAGCCATGTGTAAAGGTTTAAAGAGAGAAAGAACCCGGTGAACTGGAAAGTGCTGATATACCTTCGCCTGAAATCCTGTCTCGAATACGGTTTCCTTCCAAGCTTTTTCCTGTGGGGCAGAGAAAGGATGCGATTTCTGACACTGACAAGGGGCATTATCAGCATGAAAAGCCAGTTAAAATATTGCTGCTTTTCTTTATATGCTAAAAACCAAGTGGGCTATTAAATCTGATGTACTGAAGATATAGTTCACTCAAAAATGTTAATTCTGTCATCAATTACTCACCCTTTACTTGTTTCAAACCCTTTATGATGTTCTTTCCTCTGCTGAACATAAAGGAAGTTATTTTGAAGAAAGCTGAAAACGTGTAACCATTGACTTCCATAGTATTTGTTTTTTCGACCATGGAAGTCAATGGTTACAGGTTTTCTGCTTTCTTCAAAATATGTTCTTGAGCGTTCAATGGTAGAAAGAAACGCATAAAGGGTTTGAAACTACTTAAGGGACAGCAAATAGTGAGTGAATTTTCAGTTTTGGTTGAACTATCCCTATAATTCAGTTCAGGTATTTAAATTCACACACACAAAAAGGCTAGCAATAGGTTTGCACTACCATTGCAAAGTTTGTGATTGGTAATGACTTATTTAATGAACGCTTTATTCAGCCTTTCACAATCTTTTAAATGCTCTATTACATATATTTTGAACACACATAGAGTGGGTTTGCTCTCGTGTACATCAGAGATTGTATTTTTTTATTTGTATTTTCGTATAGGTTACCTCTTTTTGGAGTTAACAAGAAGCGTAAGATGTTGTTTTATAAAGCTGTTCTGGAAAGCATTGTTAGATATAATTTGATTTATTTATTTTGAACAGAAATATCAGACATAAAAATTCTTTAACAAAAAATACATTTCAACATGGTCGAAATGAAGTGGGATGGAGCACAAGCTTAATATGGTATCACAGTGTGGTTTGGCAACCTATCTGTACAGTGTTAATCTAAGGTGATGCATCTCTTAAAGACAGGATGGAGAAGTGTTGGGCATGATGAATATTTGAAACCTCAAGTTTTCCTTGAGAATTGCATCCTTAATTAGGTGGAAATGATTCCGAATGATCCAACTGATTTTTTTGTTTCCACATTACGAACTGCTTCCCTCTGGTAAGAGAAATACAGTAGAGTCCCTAAGTGTAGGTTGAATCGATATAAGAAATCCTTTGTACGAGTTTCAGTGGATATACTTAACAAGAGTTTATATTAATTAGCATTATAATCATAGTAACTCCGGTATTTTGTATTGTTTTTATTGTTTGTTTTTATGGTACGTCTGCAGCAACATAACAAATTTCCTGTCAAGGACAATAAAGTTTTACTACTACTATTACATCAAAGATGAAAACCATGTAGCAATCAAGGTTTCCACAAAATGGCAAGAAGAAAATTTCAGTGTTTCAAAATAATATGAGATGTTTCTTAAACACTAAATCAGCATATCATAATGATTTCTGAAGCAGTGTGACGCTGAAGACTGAAGTAAAGCTGAAAATTCAGCTTTATTATAACAAGAATAAGTAACATTTTTATATTTACATTACAAAAAGGAACCAAAAAGACCAAATGTAATATTTTACAACAATGCTCATTCGCTACATGCTTGAGTAAATGCAGCACAAAACACTTTCAAAAACAGTTTTTTTTACAAACACCAAAGTTTTTAACGATTTATGTTGAGTAATCAAGAAATAAATCATCTTTATTAATTCATAAATTCGGCTGCACAGTGGCGCAGTGAATAGCTCTTTTGCCTCACAGCAAGAAAGTCGGTGGTTCGAACCTTGGCTGGGTCAGTAGACTTTTCTGTGGGGAGTTTGCATGTTCTCCCCATGTTGGGGTGAGTTTCCTCCGGTTTCTCCCACAGTCCAAAGACATGTGGTACAGGTGAATTGGGTAAGCTAAATTGTCCGTAGTGTATGTGTGTGAATGAGTGTGTATGGATGTTTCCCAGTGATGGAACATTTCTAATTCTACTAGGCTGTCATTTAATTTTAATAATAATAAAAAAATAAACTAGTTATATTCTACTATATTTCACCTATAATGGAAATAAAAATTACAGATCTACAGATCTTTAACCATAAAACAAAGAGGTCCTATTTTACCATTTTTAAAAGATATAATACAATTTTCAGATGGTCACAGAATACTTAAAACACTAAACATAACATCTGTAGGATTGAGAGGACATTTGAAGATTTTTTATCATGCTCTAACTGCAACATTTCACACTTAAAGAATAAATACACCCTTCACTGAAGGGATAGTTCCCCCAAAAATGAAAATGTACACACCATTTTCTCACCCTCAAGTGGTTCCAAACTTTTCTGCGTTTCTTGTTTTTGCTAAACAAAATAAAACATTTTGAAAAATGTTAGAAACCATTGACTTGCTAATAAATACTATGGGATTCAATGGTTACCAACATTTTTCAAAAGATCTTCCTTTGTGTTCAACAGAAGAAAAAAACTCAAACCGGTTTGTGACAAGTGAAGGGAGAGTAAATGATGACAGGATTTTCATCTGCAAAGTGACTACAAACTAAAGACATTTTAAATGAACTGGTATATTCTTTATACAAGAAGACTACACCCTTTTGTTCATCAGTATAAGCGAGTTATCTCTACCTCAGTGAGAAACAAATAGAAGATATTGTCCCTGGCCAGGACTGGATGTGAAGCCACTCGCAGCAGGAAGTTCTCTAGTCCAACTCGACGCCTCTCCACAAAGTCAGGGTCCATGTTGTCTGCCGAAAGCTTGTGCCAAACAAATTCCGCCTGTTGCACAAAGTATGAGTTACAGTTACAGCATATGAATGCAAATCGCATTTACAATCGGCAGAGGCCAAAGCATCTTGTTTGCATACCCGTTTTTCAGGCAAAGGTGGAACCACCACAAACGGATAAGTGACTAACAAATAGTTTCTAAGGAGCTCAAACTCGCTGTAACGCCTCCAGAGAGAATCTGGGACAGGACTGGTCCCTTCTGATGCAGCATCCACCGGTCTGAAACACAGAGATTAAATCAGTCAGTTGTTTTTGCGTTATTACGAGCAAATTCGTACTTCCGGTTTGAAACAAATTTTTGAAGCTGCGTCACGGCCATAAGATCTTAGCATGTATTCTAGCATGTAGACTGACTGTCTGTGACGTCTCTGAGTGTGCTGCATTCATTCATGAGAAAGACTTGGTTCAAACCAATCAGCGCGCTCTATTGTGTATGCGGTGCAAGTTTATTAATATGCATAGTAACTTCCAAGACTGCTTTTACCTGTACAGTGTTCAGACAGCACAGAGACGCCACGTTGTGTTGCCAAAACAAATGGGAGAAGAAGAATTGTTTGGAGATACGGGTTGTCAGTGTTGCTTTTATAATTTGCTGCAAGGAAGATTTTTGTTTTCATTTTCCCTCTATGAGAGCGCAGCTGGACTCACGTGTGGATTACAGTGCACGCGACAACAATACATGTCTAAGGAACATTTTTTACCCGAGAGCTTTTCTCATCTGGAAATGCTGAAATACGGATTTGCAGCTTGTCTCCTTTAATAAAGACGCGGCCCCAGTTGGTGTTGATTGTCCTGTCTCTACAGATTTGGTAAGTAAGCGATCAGTGGTCTTTGTTTGTTTATTCAAATGGCAAAGTTAGTTCGTATCGTTAGCAGTACTCTTTCAGTGTTTAAAGACAGACCTTAGTCAAATGATTTCTCAGTAAGTTACTAAGTTTACAGTACGTTAATATCACTACAATACTATAGACTGAAAGATCTGCTGTAAATGCTGCTCTCCGAGTGTAAACATGTAAACACTGAAATCAAACTATTACCTTTGTGTAGGATTTTCGTCACATTTTGTGACAGGAATAACACACGGCTTTTTGATGCTACCTACCGAGTGCATCTAAATTACAGAGAAATGCTGAGGGTATCAAACATTAAATTAAAAATACACGCTTACAGCAGTTCATCGAATCAAATATCTCATTTGTCACAAGGGGCATAAATGAAATTCCTGAATGAAAGAGCCAAACAGCAGTTAAAGTCCACCATTTAATAATTAGTCAAATTATTTGATTGCTGATGTCCATGTAAACAGTCACTGTCTTTCTCCTCTGCGTCTGTGTGTTTGTTTTGCAATCAGTGCAAGCCCAAACAGACACTCCCCATTTTTATGCTAATGTTTATGCACCTTCCCTCTTTCCCTCCTCCGACACTCCCCCCTAAACAGAGCTGGACACTCCCACTTTCCTGACTTTTTCCAAACCAGAAGTCTGAAAACACCCTGCTGAAACAGGAGGGTTTTGTGACCCTTGAAAGTAATTTTTTCAGGGTTTTTGCAGGATTCACAAAGTCAAAATTAAGACTTTAAGACCTTTTTATTTAAGACCATTATGAATGAAATTTCAGACTTCTACAGGGCAAAGGCTTAAGGATTTTTTTTTACTTGCCCCATTTAAATTCAATTTCAGTTATTTCTTAGCCATATATTTTAAATTGTGTGCCAAAACAAGCAGTCTAATTATATACATATATTTATTTTATTAGCATAACCTTTCTTTAAAAAAATGTAAGTTTTAAAAACTATGATGAACTTATTTTAATCACAACATACATTTCTGCATAAATGCATGGAGAACTTTAACAAATGAATGTAATGAAGTCAATTTAACCATATTGGTACAGAGAGTAATACATTTTACTTTTATTAGATGGACTGTTGGTTGTACCAATTATGAAGCTTTACATGGACCAAGGAAAATAAACACCCTTTTTGAAAGTATTTAAGACATAAAACACCATTTTTCAGTGAATTTAGGACTTTTTAAGCCCTAAATTTTAGTTTTTGATAATTAGGACAGGGTCAGCAGGGTGGCTCGGTGGTTAGCACTGTCACCACATAGCAAGAAGGTTGCTGGTTTGAGTCCCGACTGGGACAGGAGGCATTTCTGTGTGGAGTTTGTATTTTTTCCCTGTGTTCATGAGGGTTTCCTCCAGTTTCCTAGTACTGGGTTGCAGCTGGAAGGGCATCTGCTGCGTAAATCTTAAGCCAGAATAGTTGGCAGTTCATTCCGCTGTGGTGACCCCTGATAAATAAGAGACTAAGCCAAAGGAAAATAAATGAATGAATAAAGACATTTTAATAATTAAGATCCAGCAGAGACATTGTTTTTACCTGCCAATTTAGCTCAATTACATTCAGAGGCATAATAAAGAGTGAGACCTGTATTTTAAGACTTTATTTTTAACTGTAAAAACTTGTTTTAAAATGCCCATTAAAAATGCCCACACTTACAGTATAATTGTTTTTAAGAGAATAAAAGTAAATATGCTCTGTTACCTTTTGTTGCAGTATGCTTTATGCCTAGTTCAGACTGCGTGATTTTAGCCCTGATTTTGGCTCGCCGACAGGTTTTGAGAAATCGCCGACAAATGCCTGAAATCACAGGCAAATTGCTGCTCGTGCACGTGAGTGACAATCACACAGTATAAACGATCAAAGACGCGATCTGAGAGAATCGCCTATGAGTCGCCGATGCCTGTGAGATATTTGGCGTGCTAAATATCTGGAGCTGTCTGCGATTCAAATCATGTCGTGTGAATTGAGTTTTGACTGAAAATAACATCGGCGATCGCCTACAGCCAATGAGAGAGCAGCTTTCACTTGTGTGTGCGTGTGTGTATACCTGCTGCAGGCCAGCGGGAGGCTGGGGGAGAAGTTAAAAGCGCTCTTTTTCGGTGTATTTGGACCAACGAAATGGAGGGAAAACTAGTGGAGGTTTGACAGGACTCAGGAGCAACCGTGTCTGTTTGACGTTTCATACAGAAAGAAATTAGTTTATTATCAATGTTGAGGAGAAATGGCTAATTCCCTTTAAACCCAGGTGAGCAAACATGTACATGTTCTACCCCATTAAAGGCTTCTTTCTTATTATGTAGTTAATAACAAAAGATAGGCTATACTACGTGTTTTTGGCTGTGAGACGTAGTTTGGACGAAGTTGTCGGCGATTCTCCCTATAGTAAAGTCATGCAATGTGAATGTCTATGTCGCCGAACCATCTTGCAGTGTAAACAAAGCAGCGACGAAACTCTAGCCCAGATAGTCAAGCAGTGTGAAAACATCTGTGACACGACTAGTTGGAAAATCATGCAGTCTGAACTCGGCATTAGTGTTTTGAGAAGCGGTAGGTAATAGTTTTGCATTGTAATGACTGTCAAGACTTAATTTGAATAAAAGAATTTGGACAATATATGCATTAGGGCCGCACAACATTGAAAAAAAAAAACAGACACTGCAATATCTTCTGCAATTTAGATTGCAATATCAATATAATTTCTCAAGATAAAATTTAGCAACTCTATTCAGAAAGAAATCATCATTTTACTTTGACTGGGACGATTGGGATTTTGTAGGTCTAAAATATATAAAATGATCCAAAAATATATCAAAAAAATTATTTAAAGCACAGATGAAAACAACAGAACAATGCTAAAAATAAAACAAACAGCACTTTATGGTTTGCGGTGGAGCTTAACAGTATTAAAACAACATTCAAATTTAAAAACACATCAAAATAAAAATGAAAAATATCTTTCACACTATTAAATTAGGGTCAAACTTTGTAATCAAATCAAGTGCTCAGAATGGTACATTAATTGTTTGTGATATTGGCCTAAGTGTGTATTTTTTGTGAGCGGGTTGCTGCTGTTACGGGGATGGGGCGGAGGATCGCGATGCCAGTTCAGCAACGTGATGTCTATCTGCCATCAGCGATGAACAATGGCATCGTCTATCGACCCAACTCTATTCAAACAAAATAAGAAAATCAAAATGTTCAAAAGCAATTAACAAGCCAGTTGTAAGGTAATAAGAAAAAATACACTAGGAATAAGTGTTATAATACTTATTTTAAGACTTTCCTTTCTTTACTAAAGCCTACGTAAGTTTTCTTATAGTGTATAATTATCTTACGGGGCTAGCTGTATCTTCTTAAATCGTTCATTTCTCGTATTTAGATGATTTTTATTAATTTTTTTTGTAGTGTGGTGTATATTTTGAACATTAAAAACACTTTTATATTGAAATGTGAGCTTGAATAACAGTTAAAGCTCATTTCTAAATAAACCTAATCTGAAATAAACACAGCAGAGATCTGCGGTTTCAAGTTGCGGTACTAGCTAAAGGACACAATTCAATTTAAGGGCCTTTTCCAAACTTATGCCAAGGGTTTAACAGTGCTGGTTGAATTCCCAGTGCATGAAGTTCTCAGTGCTGCTAATTTAAGAGCATTACTCCACTAAATCACACTGCAGTGCAGGAGCATGCATGTGAACTCTCAAACATTAATTAAACATCTCTGCAGGGTCAGCACTCAGCACTTATTGTGCAATAATGAGGTATTCCATTACTTTTTTCACCAATGAGTTTCAATGACTTTTCCAGCCATGACTTTAGTTACAGTATACAGTAGTCAACAGTTGAAGTGGATTAAAAACTTTCATTACAGTGGTCCTAAAACTATTAAACAACACTCATGCTTTTCTTACATACACTTCAAATGCTGACTAAACGTAAAAAAAAGTCTGTTAATTAACAGTTTCCAAATTTTTGAATCACAAGTGTTTATTAACGGTTGGGAATTGCATTATGGGATAATGAGCTCTGCTTTGTAAACTTTCAATGTTGAAAATTCAACTCTACAGTTCAACAAGGTGACTTTTACTGACATTTTAGTAGGTTGAAATAATACGATTTATAAATAACACAAAAAACTAAGTCTGTAAAATATGTAGTGCTATGTGCAATTTTAATTGTGCAAATATTAAATAATAAATAAATAATGCAGTGTTTATGGGGAGTGTAAGTTATAAGGAGAGTGTGGGGGGGTGTACGAAAAATTTGTCAGAGGAAAGATTAAGGTCTGAATGCAATTTAAAAGCATAAATAAACGGGGAAAAGAAATATGACTCACAAAATGCAAAAAAAAAACTGCTAATTTACGAATATTTTATGAAAAAAATTGTTTATTTGAAGATCAGTAATTTATTAATTAATATTCAGCAATTATGCATTAAACTAATATATTTTAAACTCTATATATATATATATATATATATATATATATATATATATATATATATATATATATATAAACATTTTTTTTTATTTATAATATCCATCCATTCTGTGAAAAGTAAAATGTATAAAGATTTCAATTAAATATTATCAGTCCTGAAAACATTTATCTTGCTTATTTTGCTCAAATCAATGTTTTGAAATGAGGTTTTCTGAGATTTCAGGACTGTTGGTGTACTGAACATTGTGATTAAGGCTGAAAAATATATTGTTTCAGCATCGATGTTGCAATGTATATGTCTGTAATAGTCACAGGATATGCAACACTGAGTTGGGGTTATAATTGATTTCTTAGGATTATATTATTAATACAATAAAGACTAAACAGTGTTAATTAATGTTACTCAATTTCTTTAACATAATTAGGCATAGGACAATAACCATTATTATGGTACACCGCTGAAAAAAAAAGTCACGGTTTTAAAACTGCCGCTCCTACGGTATATATATATAAAAAAAAAACACATTTATTAAGTTTTTTTTTAGGACAACAGTATCTCCAGAAGAAAAGATCTCAAAAAATTTCATTTTAAATTGTAAAGAAATGTGTGCTTATGCTAAGATAGGGCTGTTTTTCTCCCTTTTCTCACTTTGTCCTAATCAAGGGCAAGCTGAGGGGGTGTTTTTTAGCCTAACTGTCCAAATGTATCTTTCTTCGTTTCTAAATGCTACCTCCTAAGATCGGTCTCCCCTGAAAAGTTGTTTGTGATGTTTCGTATATGGTCTGGGGGGTCCAATCTCGCTATACGAAAGTGTAGTGACAAATAAATTGAATTGAATTGAATAAAGAAATCTGTTTTAGAAACAAGCAGAAGTAAATAATTCCTTTGAATTATTTAGCCTGACATGTTTACTGCTCCAAAATATTATAAATGTGTTTTAAATTGCGTTTCAAGGGGAAAAAGTTTTTGTTTTTCACCCAGACATTTTAAAATAATATATTTTAGAGCAGTTATCACAATATCGCCAAATCTGATATTTTTATCCAAGGTTATCATACTGTCAGAATCTTATACCGGCCCATGCCTAATCTGAAAACTGTTTGATTAATAAAAACCATAAAGAACTGCTTATTTCCTTTTTGTCTTTGCTCTATTGTAATGATTCTTGCCATTTTAATTTTTATACATGATTCAAACCCTTACAAAATCAACCCAACCAATCTAAAAAAATGATTTTTCACAAATAGAGCTATTCAAGACAATTGGTGAAATTGATTATATCACAATATATATCCCAGCAAAACTAAATATCGCAATGTCAGATTTTTCCAATATTGTGCAGCCCTATTAGAGACACAGAGAACGACATGGGGGGGGAACACTGAAAAAAAAAAAAATGGGGAGACTCTGAAATAAGAGCCGAACTTCCAAGCCTCCAAGGAAGAAATGGGAGTACATAATGTCCTCCATGCTAATAATCCATGATGAAATCAAAGCACAGGGAAGGTGCCCATTGGCTGGAAGGCATTCCCCACTCAGACTGTACAACTTCCCCCAAGATCAGTGGCACCAAACTACTCTCTAAAGCCCAGTGTGTGCATGTAGAGCCTTCCACATGCGCCTTTAAAAAAAACATCTGCTTCCTTTTATGGGAATGAGCAACAACACAGCACTGTTGAGATATCTCCACATTCACAGCTTCAGGAATTTTTATGCTAATGCAAGCATACTGTTATGTTAAGGTTAGGTATTGATCTTGTATGCTGTTCCTAAAACTCGTCACGTACCGTTTGTGCCACACACATGAATGGTATCTCAAATCACGTGGCCTGTTAGCAGAGGAATGCCATTACTTTTCCAAGCAATCAAACTTGTGATTTGCCTTGTGGGACAATAAAACATGCAAATAAAACCCGAGCCATGGAGAGCATAATATCTTTGCAATGACCCAAAACACTCTAACAACCATAGCGATGTGTTAAAAACTGTAGAGGATAGTGCTAGCAACAACAAGATCAAAGGATCAGTTCTCAAGGGATGCATGACATGGATCTTTGCAATATAAGGCCACTGTGGTAAAATCTCGAGTCCCCCCTTGGAATCGAGTCCGCTTAGGACCCCAAGGGACCGTCTGTGGTGAATGTCTGATCAAAAGCTATTATTGTTATACCTTGTGTGGATAGTCAGAGCTGCATTAGCTTGTTGTAGCTAGGTAGTTAACAGCAGATGTATGATTATGCTATCAGATAAAGGCTAACTAAACAATACAAAAGATAAATGTACAATGTACATCCTACATTTTTAGTTTTGCAATAGATATTGTGATATGAATACAAGTTATCTAGATGCTAAATAATTAAGAAAAAAATTGTCCTTTTAGATTGATTGGGATGATTCTGTAGGGGAGTGCACAAATTATAATAACAAAAATCTACAAGCATAGATAAATTCAATAAAGAAAAAGATACTAATTAAATAAACACTGCCTTATTGTTACCCAGGGAGTCAAAATGTATTCAGGTATACAGTAATTGAATAATCAAATGTAAAATAATACTGCATAGTCTTCGTTTTATAAACAATTCAAAAACGTTTATTATTATTAATTTTTCTAAGCGACAAATGGAACAATTTCTTACGCCTGAATGATTTATAGCCCTCACACAGTCACAGGGCTGAAAAACACTGTAATGGTCATTGAAACGCTTTTTAAATTATATAAATTAGAACATGACCGCACAGAAAATAGTTGTAATACTGTACTTACAGTATTGTTGTGGGAGTTTCTAGAAGGTCTAAGAGCTCAATTGTCTAGCACAGGTGTGTCTGATTGGGGTTGGAGCTAAAATCTGCAGGACACTGGACCTCTAGGACCAAGATTGAGAACCCCTGGTTTAGAATATACGTTTTTACATTCTGATTTCAACACCTAATTATTAAAATAACTATAAATATAATAAATATTCTTAAGAATAAAATATTATGTGTTCTTTAAAGAGAGTGTATTTGCATTATGATGCTATTATACTGTTATAAAATGAGTGGCATAAAATGGTCTTAAAATAATAATAATATACAATAATATAACAATAATATTATTTATTGCAATAAATGTTGGTGTAAAATATCAGACAACAAAATAAATCAGATATTTTGACAGACCTTTTTGTGACAACATTACCCTGGTGTAACTCTATCTGCCAAATATATAAATTTACAAGTAGATATAAAAAATAAATAAATCAAAGCCATGATTACCAATAGCAACATGGTATCTAGCAACTTTGTATATTGAAAAAAAAAAGAAAAAAAAAAGGACGGTACAAAAAAACAAGTTTGAAAACGTCTTGGTTCCAGACAGTGATTTTATGATGTTGACCACTAAATACTGTTTTGAATCATGTGATAATATGTTACTGCACTCTGGCCAGCATGCGTGATTGGCCCTGCTGGAAACACAGACAAAGCACATCTGCCTGAAGCGCTGACTCAACACCCTCACCAGAATGACACGTCCCACTTTCCAGCGCAAAAGCTTGGGCAGGATGACGGAGAGGGGTGAAACAGAGAGGTGAAAGTGACACTTCTGCTGCTTGTCACTTCCTTTGCAGCGGGATACTTCTGTTTAGTTTTTATTTGATGTAGAAAGAAGATGTTAACGTGACAGATCCAAACACAGGAAGAAGAGGTCTAGTGTAAACATAAGAGTATGAAGTTGACTTAAAGAGAGGAAATCCGATGGTCTAGCAGTACGATTAGTAATTTTTTTATTTATTTTTTTTTGTTGACATTTTTATTCGATATTAGCAGGAAATATTTACAATCTTCTTTCCAACATTACACTGTAAATGAATTATTGCTGCCTTCAATTTATTAGTTGAATCAAACTAATTTTTCTAGTCATCTCAACCTACATCAATCAAGTTGATAAAGAATATTACATTAAACTTTGTACAACTTTAAAAAAATTGTTGAATTAACTTATTAAAAAAAGCTAAAGAAACATAAAAATATTTGTTGTCTTGAATTTTTGTTATTAAAAATAATGGCGTACAATTAGAATTTGACAGCAAAAGCAGATCATAAGCAATAAGAACAATAATATTATAAATGCAATAATACACAACAAATAAGTAAATAAATGAAACATTTTTTAAAGGAAAATAATTAATAAATATAGAAATAAACTAATAAAAAACAAGATGCCATCTTATACCATCAATATTGGTAAATAAATTGGTTAAACAGTCATAACAGCTGGAAAAGCACACAGCAGTAAACCCCTATGAGTTTGTATTAAATAAAAGAACTCATACGGTAGTTTCTGAGCTGGTACAGTGGGCTGTGACTGTTTTATTTTGCATGTGTGAGCATAGTTCATTCGCAAAGTCGATGTGTAAACTTGCTTTACCTACAGCAGATTATCCATATTCACAACTATAGTCTTTGATTATAATCAAACTTCTGCTGATGTTGTTACAGACTATAAAATGTTTACATATGCATAAACCTGCATTATCATGTCAGGAAAGGAACAGATGCAATACTAGTAACATGGTTGGGTTTATGTTTCTACTGCACCACCTGAAAAAACAGTTTTTTGGTGAAAACTTGCTTTTAGTATTAGTTTACCAACAGTTTAAATGGCATGCCAATAGAAATTCCTTAAACCTGGTTATTTATTGGGTGGTTAATGCATAGAAAATGATTAAAGTCTGTCACCAAAGAGAAGTCTGATCATTCACAGGAAGATTCATTTATCAAGATTAACCGATAAACTGATGATTAACTGACTGGCTAAGCAGTTTTCAATCAGTAGTTGCTAGTAAAGTTTGGAAATAATAAAAAAAAAAAATGGAAAGACACAGAATTAACGTGACATTTCGATGAAAAACGACTGAAATGGTATTGGACTGTATTTTTTTTACTGTGTAGATAGATAGAGAGAACTTCCATTTTATGCTAACATGCAGTGACTACTGTAAATAGTCAATACATAAGTTGATCCACAGATAGAAATAAAATTTGTAAACATCAAAATCAATGTAAACAACGAAAACATTGAAATTAATATGCATTTAACCTTTAAAAAAATGTTTACCCAAAAAAAGTGGTCCCACTTTATATTACGTATCCTTTACTACTATGTTCTTGTATCAAAATGTAAATACAATGTATTTAATGTTTTCATACAGTATTGAAAAACACTTCTGGTGCTATTGAGGTGGCATATATGGGTAGGGTTAGGGACAGGTTTGGGGGTCTGGGTAGGTTAAAAATTAGGTTAAGGTGTAAGGGAAAGACCAACAGTGTAATTATAAACGTAATTACAGAAATTAATTACAGATGTAAATTAAATGCATTAAAGTGAAACCTCCTACCTCGTCTCTATAAGATACACTGTATAAGTCTCCTGCATGTTGACTGCATTCTTCCCGGTCCTCTTCTCTGCTTCAGCCACACTGATTTCCATCTTCTTCAGAAGACTTGTCCCTTTTTCAACCATCTAGAAAAAAATTGGGTCCAGAAAAATCAGAGTGTTAAATATGCATGTTATCACTGCAGCATTTCAACGTAAAAAGAGTTCACAGAAACAGATATTTCTAAAAGCATGCTCAGCCTTTTCGGAAGATAACAGATCATGATGTGTCTGCCTTGAAGGTCTTGGGAAAACAGTTTCTCTCCTGTGTTAACACATTTCCAGGTTAAACAGGAATGTTTAAACGTATCAAACGTTTATATAATTTGTGAAAATTGCCAAGAGTTTTCAATTTATATCTCTGTCCTGAATCAGGATGTATTAAAGGCAACACATCTTCTAGTCCTAAAAGTTATCCTAAAATAATGTGCTCTTCAGAAGCATTCACATGTTTGGGTATATAGTTCAATGCTAAATGTTTTCCCACATACTCTGCTAAAATAATGAGATAAACACTTTTAATAAACACAAGCCACTAGTTAATGAAATGTCAGTGCTATGCCAAATCGTTTTAGGTGTGAAGGATAGAGGTTCGTATTTTTTTCATAAAGAAAACTAAATTTAATTAGTTTATATAAATTATTAAAAACACCGTTATGATTATTTTATTTCTGAATAGTACTTTAAATAGTTAATATTGGAAGGTACTGAATACTTTGTACCGTGTTTCAATAATCAACAATAAAATCATAAAATTCATTCAAGCATGGAGCAGTAAAGAGATTCAAGCACTGGTTAATATAACACATGGACTATATAACATCAAGCTACACTTCTAGACTTGAGCACGTCAAAAGATGCGAGTTGACACATCAGATGAGTGTGAGATGAGTGTGTGTGAGATACTGGGTGTTTACAAACTACGTGGCAAAGGCTTTGCATTGACAGCATTTAGTAACGCTGCTTACATTGCCTAATATACAGACATTATTTATATAATTCTGAAACATTATGACAAAAAACAACAATATGCACCTAGCTAATGTAAAATATTCGTAAAATCAATTGATATTTTAGTAACGTTAGTACTGTTATTGCCATTCATGAGCCAAAACAAAACACTGAACACTGAGGTCCCGTACAGATCACGAGCTCATCCGCGCGACATCCACAAAACAGCACAATATCGGCCACGCGGTTTAAAGAGATTCAGCTACAGGTTTTACCGTGTTCTTTAAGTTGTTCTGTGACTCCGACGGAGTCAGGTCTGTGTTTCCAATCACCGCTATATCCTCGCTTCCTGAATCCGCCATGGTTTACCGTCCCGCGCTTGCGCGTTGCCCACTTTCACCGTTTCACTGAGTCTGTGCGCGTGCACGCGTGCGTGACATATAGAGTTAACCATTAAATACAATAAATACAAGAAAAGCACATGGAAATTATAAGACTTGTATAAATATTCAATACAAACTATATTTGACCATGGGCGTAGATTTTGCATGGACCGAGGGGACGCTTCCACACCAACATCGACCGACCTCTGAAAAATCCCCACTAATACTTTAATTTGCGCTGTCAATATTAAAATAGACATGCAAACAGGGTCAAATCACATTTATTTTTATTTATACCTATATATGAGACAAGTCTTTATTAAACTCTCTCTTTATCAGTTAATAAACATTCCTTTAACATTATACATTTTAATTTAATAAATTGCATGAAGAGAGGATTAATTAATTATATTTTAATAGCATTATTATTAATATTATTATACAATTTGGAGGGTATTATTATGTAATTTGGGGGTTGAAATCACCAGTCCCCACCAATGTCAAGAGCAAACCTTGCATTTGACTCCGTTATTGGTGTTCAGAAATGTTTATATAAACTATAAAAAGACTTATTTAATGATTTCTGCGGATTATTGTTATTTTCTGTTTGCATCACACATTTACATTAATGTTAAACCAAATATTTGATTGTATTACACATTACTTGCTACTTTTATTGCTGCTGCTTCTGTTGTTAATAAGAAAGAAAGAAAGAAAGAAAGAAAGAAAGAACGAAAGAAAGAAAATTTGCTGATAGATTGCACAAATATTTGAGCACACACTGGACTGTAGTTCATTGTTCTCTCTATGTATTGTGAATCGTGCTTTGATAAATGTAAGTTCCTGGGCGGATCCGCTCTCACTCACATCTGGATTAAAAACATCTGGATCCGCCTACACGGAACTCAGTTACACGCAGAGAGAGAGAGAGAGAGACCCGAACTCTCTCACAGATGAGGCTGGTTTATCTGAGTCTTTGACACGAGCAGATAAAGAAAATAAGGGCATCGCTTCAGTAGTGTGGATCTTCGGAGGACTGTGTGATATTATGGGTCTGTGGACTCGAACATCTGCTCTTCTGTGCTGCTTCTGTCGTGAGTAAATCTTCACTTCTCTCGTTCTGCTTTCATTGTCTGGAGGCTCCACGCATCAGAGCTTTGTCTTTGTGCGCAAAACTTCTTTTGAAAAGAAGAGAATAAGTTTAAACAGCACATAAACAGGTTTTATACAACTGTAGAAGGAAATGGGCACATATAACCGGGTCAAAGCATCTTGGATAAGGAAAAAAAAGCATGTGTTGACAGTTACAGTGAATTTTATGGAACACATTAAAGATATCTGTTTGGGTTTTTTGAATACTGCAAATACATTAAATCAAGTGAAATAAGTTCAACAAATAAGTTCAAGTGTGTTTGACTTGCTTGTATAATACAACTTTGTAGTTTTATTAGTATGTGGGAGTTGAAAACTTGCCCAAAATAATGGTTTTGTCTCCTGAATTTCCGAACATAAAATTGCATATTTCCTGCATATTTCTTAAACCCCTTTTATTGATATTGTATTATCCCCTAGATGTTTAAATGGGAGTAAATATGACAATATATCTGTCTGGCGAATATTTGAATTATTAGCTCCCCTGTTTATTTTTTCCCCAATTTCTGTTACACAGAGAGACACATTTCTAAATATAATAGTTTTAATAACTCATTTCTAATAACTGATTTATTTTATCTTTGACATGAAAAGCCTCTTTTTAGAGGAAAATTTCAGATATCATTTAAATGTTTTTTCATCTAAACTCTTCATATACTGGAAAACAAATATATTAACCGTTTATTTTATGAACATTTTTTACTTTGTTAATTTTATAAGCATTTTTGTTAAATATAACACAAATTAATGCACTGTAGACCCAAAACACAGGTCAACTATCCCTGTAAAACTATCATATGAGGAGTGCTCAAATGGCTCCTGTTGAGATGAAAATAATTTCAAGATTCATTAAAGTAAATACCATCCAATATATCATAGAATAAAGAGACTAAAGAAAATTAATGAATAAATAAATTAAATATATCATATTCATTGTGTTTTAAGAATAAAAAGTCACAGTAGCTACAGAATAAACAGCAGTTAAAAACAGATGCTTTTTAATAGTTTAGATCAGCAATATGCTATGAAACTCTGCACCAATAATACTCTTAATAAAAAACAGAATTTCTACAAAAGATGCCACACACTATAATCTAAAAAAATAAAAACTATGCTTGGAAAGTTCCATCAAGGAAACCAAATCTTGAGAACCCAAATAATTTTAGCCCAGCAGAGAGGCCTCCTTAAACGTTTTGGGTGTGTGTGTGTGCGTGTGTGTGCGTGTGTATAGCAGCTCCACTTACAACAACAATTATGAAATATTACCATGTGGGTGGAGAGAAGCAAGCCATCACCTCTCAGCCTCACTTATCATTTCACATCTACTGTCTGAAAAAAAATAGCTGGAGAATATGTGACCACATAGAGACACTGTATATAAAAATACACAACAGACATCCCTCTTGAATCCCTTGATGCTTCTCCGCTTTGTCATCACGATCGGCCACAATGGCAATATTGTAATGACTTAAACAGAGGGTGCAATGCTGACCGGGGCTAACCCAACACTAGTGACCTCTCGCTGGACACAGATGCTCTTTTTTCTCCTTTGTTTGGCCAAGAAGTTGTTCTTGAGGGCTTGGGTTTGCATGGTACCCGTGGAGGAGAGGCATCTTGTTTTGAACGTTGATAAATGGTTGATTCTTATTATTTGGCTTGAGATAGAAGATTTCATTGGTAATGACGAGAGGTTGCATCTTCTCTGACCTCAACAAAGAAACGGCACTCATGGAGTCACGGTCAGCTTTAAAAACAGCAACATCTGTTTGTCATGAATGCCACAGTTATGCTGGCGCTGCGTTCACTGTACTGTTATGCATTTAATATCAGGAAATGCTTTCAGGGATCAAGCTGAGTTTAAAAGAAATAAAAAAAAAAAACTTGGAAATCTGCCACCCAGTGGGGTGGTTTGATTACTGCATACATGGGGCCCCCAAAAATGCTTTATGGCATGAAAGAGATATGGGAGAATATAATAAATAAAACAGTCCCATTTGTGAAGGCTTTTTATAGGGCAGTATATATAATTTTAGGGTTGAAACCTGCTAAATTACATTTACATTGCAATTGTATTATTATGTTTTTAAATTAGAATTATAGAATATTAAAAATATTAGATATGAGAAAAGTTTGTTTTGACATATTACATGTGTGGGTGTTTATATGTATATATCATTTATATGATGCACACACATACATAGAAATAAACTATACAAAAATGTTACACAGATATTCAAATATTTATATAATTTGTATCATATCCACATATACTTTATATCTAAATATAAATATTTTTTCTCAAATATGTGCATGTCTGTGTGTATTTATGTATACATAATAAATGTACACCATACACACACTTAAATTATGCCAAAACAATCTTTTATTTTGGATGCAATTTATTTTTGTCGAGCACTAATACATACAGTATGTGTATGGAAAAACAGCATAAAATGAAATATAACTGCATTATATGTATATCATTCATATTCTCATTCAAATTAATAGTTTAGTATTTACTTCAGTTTTTATTATTACTATATCAATCATTATTATTTAAATCATAAGTTTTTATATATAACAAAATGCAGAATATTATGTTATGCATTATAATTTTATTTAATATATATATTTCTTGTATTATTGTATGTATACAATATAATATTAATAAAATTATTTATTATAAAAAATCTGCCAAATGCATACATTATACAAAATATGTTTTTATTATTTTATTGTTGTATAGAGGCAACTACTAACTGTATAAATCTGATGAATGTATAATTGTAAATGATAATAACCATTTAAGTTTATACTCTGTAAAAAGTTATTGTTTACTTTTCTTAAAAAAAGTAAACCCGTTGCCTTAAAGGCGGCAAGTTTACTACTTTAAAAAATGAGTAAACCTAGTTGGTTTTGTAAATTAAAATTAACCTTATTTTTATAAATAAGCACATAGTTCATTTATTTAATTTTGTAAGGCAACAGGTTTACAATTTTTTTTTAGTTAAGTCAACTAATCATTTTAAAAGCAACAGGTTTACTCACTTATTTTAAGTAAAGTTAACTAATCATTTTAAAATATAATATGTCAAAGATTCCAAAAGGATAAAATATGTCTCATGTAAAAAAAAAAATAAAAAGATAAGTAAAAGAAGAAATAAGTTTAAGCACTAGACAAATGAAGTATGTGGTAATGGGGTGGGAAAATAATAAGCTTGTGCTTCATCCCGCTCCATTTTCGATCATGTTGAAATCTATTTTTTGTTAATGATATTTCATGTAGGATATTTTTGTTTAAAAATAAATAAATCAAATCAAAAAAGCAAAAGGTTTACTCGCTTATTTTAAATAAAGTCAACTAATAATTTTAAAAGTAACAGGTTTACTCGCTTATTTTAAGTTAAGTCACATAATGTTTTATTAACAGTGCATTTACCACTCTCAAAAAGAAAGGTACAGTACAAGAGCTGTCACTAGGGGGGTACCATCCATATTGGTAACTCAAAGGTATATATGAGTACCTAAACATTTCAAGAGGTACACTTTTGTACTTCTTAGGTCACTATTTGTAGCCTTGAGGTAATAATGAGGACCCTTTAGTTACAAATGTGTATCTTTTAAAAAGGTACCACCCCAGTGACAGCTCTTGTACCTTTATTTCTGAGAGTGTACTACCACCACTGATAACGGTATTAAATATTGTGCAAAATACTTGGCAAAACCTTTCCGTCATTATGTTTTTGGATTACAAATAGGGAACGAGAAGGGAAACTTGCCTGAGCGCAAACCAAATAATTGCAGTCCAGCATCTCCTGTAAACTCACAGCCATTGCTATCCACATAATCTCTGAGGGGTTGAGCTTCAAAACTTGGCCGCTTTTTGCACTTCTGGCTTTAATTTATTTCTGGAGTGCTTGCTGCAGAGTTTAATTACTTCAAAGTTTATAGAAGCAGGGCTTTTGTGCTTAGCCTTAAGTTTTTTCTCTCTCTCTCTCTCCCTCTGTGTGTCTGTTGTATATTTTGATGGGTTGGCATCAGCGGACATCTGGAAGTCTGTGTAAAAGATCTCTGCTCTTTCTTTCGAAGCTGTTTACTGTACGGTCGCTGGCGGAACGGCTCCCACCCCTCATCTGCTTTTTATAAACAATTAATATTGTCGTGACGCGGTCGTATCAGGACAGAGGAGAAGGAATTCAGGCTTATCCCACTAAACCACAGGAACTCCTGACACTCTCATGAATACACATGCTTTCAGTGATCTGTGCACCAAAGCAAACACACATGCACACATGCACACAGACACACACCAGGCCATACACTGCATTCATCCAAATCCAATTAGAGATTTATGAACTCCAGATGGATCACGTAGCATGAAGATTTGCTCTTAAGCATTGTCTTGATTGCAGCTGTCATTACAGCTTTCATTCCTATAACTTTGCTCTACAGTCATTGGCGTCGTAAACAGTTTTGGCTGCTTTTATTACTGCGTTATAGTAAAAAGGTCTTTGTTATTTGTGTTCTTCGTTTTTTTCCCTTGTGTGTTCCAAGAGCATCATTTAAATGTTAAAATATAGGATTTTGTAATATATGATGATCATGCATCTTATGTGCATTTTATATTACCTTTAGCATGTATTATATTAACTATATTATTGGGAAAACTATGAAAAATTGGACGTCATGGTGGCGCAGTGGGTAGCACGATCGCTTCACAGCAAGAAGGTCACTGGTTCAAGCCTCGGCTGGATCAGTTGGCATTTCCGTGTGGAGTTTGCATATTTTCCCTTGTTGGCGCGAGTTTCCTCCGGGTGCTCCAGTTTCCCTCACAGTCCAAAGACATGCGCTATAGGTGAATTGGGTGAACTAAATTGGCTGTAGTGTACAGTATGTGTGTGAATGCAAGAGTGTATGGGTGTTTTCCATTGTTGGGTTGCTGCTGTAAGGACATCCGCTGCGTAAAACATACACCAGAATAGTTGATGGTTCATTCCTCTGTGGTGTCCACTGATAAATAAGGGACTAAGCCAAAGGAAATAAATAATTAAGATATTTGAAGACTTCTTAAGACCTTGTGGACACCCTGTTTTTACTTGCAAATTCAGCTCAATTAAATTTAGAGACATAATACAGTAAGACCAGCCTTTTACAATATTTTTAAAACTTTATATTTGCTGGATAAGTTGGCAGTTCATTCCGCTGTGGCGACCCCTGATTAATAAAGGGACAAAGCCGAAAATAAAATAAATGAATGAAATTTAAAAAAAATCTTTGTTATACTAAATTCATAAAAAGTCTAAATTAAATAGATAAAATCAAAAAAAATGAAAATCATATAAAGAGTTTCACTAAATTACTAAAACTTTAAAATGAAAAATACAAAAATACATTTTATGTGAGGTTACTATGAAATATATAACCTTCATTTTATTGCAAATGTACTATAAAAATCATTTTGCACTAGTGTTGTAGTTAAATAATATTAAAAACATAAAGAAAAGCAATGACTACGTTTACATGGACATCAGTAATCGAATTACTTGCCTTAATCTGAATAAGACAATAATACGATTAAGGTGTTTGCATGAGTTGCTTTTTGAATGTTTCTTTCATGACCCCGTTTTACATGTTACAGCACATAATTCCATTAACGTCATTGGGTCATCACGCTATCCACTTTTCCTCCAGAGTTTCATGTAATTTCCAGCCTGATCTCACGAGAAAACGTAAGTATTTTACGTTTTGGCAGTTTAGTGGCTAATTCGTACGAATTCATACGAGTTCAGTCGTAAGAAAATGTACGATTTTAAAAAGGAGGCGTGGCACCTAACCCCACCCCCAAACCCAACCGCCATTGGGGGATACGCAAATCGTACTAAAATGTACAAATTAGATCGTACGAATTTGTACGAATTAGCCACTAAATGAAAAAGTTACGAATTGCCGTGAGATTGTGTTGGTAATTTCAAGTGATTCATTTTTAGTATTTTGGCTTAAACTGCAGTTTGGCACTTTCACTTTCATTCAGGAATGTTTTACTCATATCCCTGTGACAAATGAGATATTGGATGCGAGCATGAACTGCTTAAAGAGTGTTGTTTTAATGGAATTTGATACTGCATACAGAATAGGAGAAAAAAACTCCGCATTTAGCGATGTGTGAGTCTGTGGTCCTTCACTGACTCGATAGGTGGAGAAAATAGTGTCAAACAGTCGTGTGTGTATGGACTATCCTGTCGCAAAATGCAGTAAAAATTCGGACGCTGATTGTTTTCATTTTAAACGTCGTTTTAAACGTTGTCAGATTATTGGTGTCCATGTAAACATACTCATTAGTACTATTTGAAATAATAACAGGAACTTTATTTAATCTGCTAACAAATTTTATATTTTTCAAAATATATACAATTTATATTAATAAATATTTATTTAGTTTAAAAAAGTATTTAAAATAAGTAATAAAAAAGTAAAAAAAAAAATTTAAAAAGCCTAAACAAACTAGATCAGATAGATAGATTTCACTCCAAACTACAATTCATAATTTATGAAAATAGCTGTCAATATTGTAAAAACACAGAAACACATTATGTTGTGAATTGTGGGGACATTGCAAAGGTTTTCATACTGTACAGACAGTATTTTCTATCACCCCACCCCAATCCTATCCCAAAATCAACCCTCATAAGAAAACTACATGCATTTTAGTTCCTAGAAAAAAAGTCTTTCTGTATGATTTATAAACTATTTGAAAATGTGCGACATTGTCCACATTTATATGCGTGTCCTCATAAGTCACCTCTTAATATTTGTCATATTTGTCATATTTCTATAACTATAGAAATTTGTGTTCTGATACTGTATGTCATAAACACACACACACACACACACACACACACACACACACACACACACACACACACACACACACACACACACACACACACACACACACACACACACACACACACACACACACACACACACACACACACACACACACACACACACACATTACATTTGTCATCTACCTATAATCTTAAAAGAAAACATTCACAAACTGACCTAAATTGTGCCTAGTATTTTTATACCATGTAAACCTAAAATCTTCTGGTCTGTGTGTGTTGTAGTTCTGCAGGTGCAGAGTTTAAGCCCCATAAAGACCAACCTGTGTAAGTGGTGTGATCACTCCAGTCCTGTGTGTGAAGACAACGTCTGCATGAGCAACTGCAGTCTGACCTCTTACTGCTTTCTGGCTGAAGAAGTGTGTGTAGCCATATGGTAAGTCAATGCTCAAGTCTTCATCAATGCAGTATATGTGACATGCCTCAGATCTCAGCAGAGCCTCTGCAATAATTTGATTTTAAATAATTTGATTAGAAATTAAGATGATTAGAGAATGTAAATAATCACCTTAGGCAAAATTAAAAACAAAGAAGTGAAAATATAATTTATTTAGCCACTAAATTTTCACAGAAGGGGTCGGAAGCAGAGACGTTATATTTAATTCAATTCACCTTTATTTGTATAACGCTTTTACTATGTAGATTGTGTCAAAGCAGCTACACATAGAAGATCATAGATTGAAACGGTGTCAGTTCAAGAGAATAATTAGCGTAGCTGCTGTTCATAGTGTAGATAAACGAGATGCTAAAACCTGCATGAGGCACATTCATGTACCATAGCGCTAAGTTATCTGCTTTGAGTGTCTGCTTTACTAAAAGGTCTTTAAACTAGTTTTGAACTGCGAGAGTATGTCTGAGCCTCGGACATTATCACGAAGGCTATTATCACGAAGGATATCACGAAGTCTATTCCAGACTTTAGGGGCCATAAATGAGAAGGCTCGACCTCCTTTACTCGACTTTGCTATTCTAGGTACTACCAGAAGCCCTGAGTTTTGAGGGTCTAATAAAAGTAACCCCAGTCTCTATTTGTTTGATATAATAAAACATAATTATCTCATTAGATCCATTGGTTCGGGAATAAGACTTCCTTAGTTGCTCTGCATGTTATCGATTGATTCAAAATAACCTCAGTTTGTATGTTTATATGCAATAAAAAGAATCTTCGGTTTGGCTGGTAGACTTGTTTCTGAATGAATAAAGTTAAACTCAGTCTCAATTTGTTTGATTGACTATAAAGAACCATTGGTTTGGGAGTCGAACTTCACAGGTTGCACACTAGTTGTTTTAATCGCCATCACCCTCACAGGTCACTGGAAAGCACTCCCTGTTATTCAACTGAACAACATATCCCATTATGCCCTGCAGTCACACACTGGTCATTGATTACATGGACCATATGTACACCATTCACACATAAATATCCAGTGCTGAGTAATCATTTACCCGTTTCATCATTTACTCTTTGGATTATTTGTCTGCTCCTGTATTAAGCTCTGCCTTGCTGACTACTTCTACCCCTGTTGTCACAACCTCACCATTACACTAGTTTTAGATGGGATAAAAATAACCTCATTTTGTATTTGTTTGATTTAATAAAATTGTCTCATTAGTGTCACTGTTTTTTCAACCGGTTTCACTGGTTGCGTTGCATGTGTTTGATTAAAATAACCTCAGTAAAAAAAGAATCTTGTCGAACTTTGAGTCATTAAAGATGAGCTCAGTCTAAGTTTGGTTATTCACTAAAAAAAGAATAATTTGTTTGGAAGTCGAACTTCACTTGTTACACACTAGCTGTTTTGATCGCCAGTAATGTAGCCCTCACAGGTCATTAGAAAGTACTCCCTGTTATTCACCTGAACTAAATATCCCATTATGCCCTGCAGTCACACACTGGTCACTGATTACATGGACAAAATATACACTATTCACACAAATGTCCGTTGTAAGTCTTGTTATACTGCAGTGAACGTTTCTGAGTGTTTTCTTTGTTTTGTCTTGCCATGTTTTGACTCTTTGTTTATACTGTTTATTGATTGTTTACCGCCTGTCTCCACATCTTCGCCTGATTCATCAGTCTGCTCCTTTATTGAGCCTTGCTTGACTGACTACTTTTACCCATATTGTCACACCCTCACCAATACACTTGATTTAGATGCATTAAAAATAGCCTCTGTTTGTATGTGTTTGATTTAATAAAATTGTCTCATTAGTGTCATTGGTTCGGGAGACTGGTTTCACTGGTTGTGTTACATAGTTTTGATTGAAATAATCTCAGTCTGTATGTGTTTATACATTAAAACAAATCTTGTCGCACTTGTCTCTGAGTCATTAAAGATAACCTGACGTCATTTTATAATTGGACGACAATATCTGTACTTTGTTTCACAAACTCTGTCCGAGTGCTTTAGTTCGGTGTTTAATCACAGAAGAAAGCATGTGTGGGAACCATAATCAGAAACAAATGTGTTCTATAAATTTGCCTCAAAAATGACAGTATAATTACATTTCAATTATATTACGGCACTCGGAATCTGTGGTGTAATTCAGGTTGCTTTTTTATGAGTTTGCTTTTAAGCTGCTTTCATCGTGACCTTCGAGTGACTGCAGTAACGGGAAGCTGCATGTATAAAAAAAAGGCTCTTCTCTGAGGGGTAAAATAAAGAGTCCTCTAATGCAGAACAAACAGCAAACACATTTATAACCCTCAGGAAAGTTTAGACTCTGGCAAAAAGAACAAAGTACACCTCCGAGCAGGGATTCCCTGGTTAATTTTTCATTCTAGATTTCATCTGAGGAATATTTTCCCTTAAGCCTGATGTGTTTATCTTGCTTTTGTAACTACTAAAGTCATTTTTTTCTATCATTTGTTTCTCACAGGAAGAAGGACAATGTGAGCGTGAGTGTGCGGACGCTGTGTTATGACCCCCAGCATATGCTGGAGAACATAATGCTGGCGAATTACTCGTCCAAGGAGTGTCTGATGAGCCCTCATCCATCTGAAGATGGCCTGCTCTTCATCTGCAGTTGTGTTGGAGATCAGGAGTGTAACGACAGGCTCATCTTTGATAAAGGACCCAATGGTACATTATTCAATTCAAAAGGTTGCTTTAATACTGAAAAAAATAGTTTTGTTTTACTATTTGGGACCCTGAAAACCATCATAAACCATAATGTACATTTATTTTTAAATTTGAAATGAAATTAAGATTTATACTTATAAACAGATGAGATTTGTACATACTTAACTAAAATAAATAACCTTTGAATAGATGTATGGTTTGATAGGATAGTACAATTTTTGGTTGAGATGCAACTATTTAAATATAAAATTTAAGGGTTAAAATAGGGTTAAAAATATTTGAATACTGAGAAAATCACCTTTAGAGTTTTCCAAATTAAATATTAAAAATTATGTTTAATATTTTTATGGTGAACTTGAAGAAAAATCTATAATTTTGACTCTATACCTGTGCAATACCTGTGCAACTTAAGACTGGTTTTGTGGTCCAGGGTCACATTTAGGCATAAACGGGATATGCAGTGTTAATGTGGATAAATATATGTATGAAAAACATGATATAACATCAGTTTTATTTCATGTCTTTGCAATGGCATCAGTGCCATAATATGTTAAATCTGTTTTTATCTCACAGTTCTCATTTCACCTATTAATTTACGAGTCAATTGCGAGAAATAAACCTATGAAAAAGGAACGTTTACATCTCGCAATCCTGAACTTGTTTGTCAGATTTCCTACTAAATGTCTTATAGTTGTAGGCTCTCTCACAATTCTGAGCTTGTACCTGACTGATTTTTTTTTTAGAAATGTGATATGAGTTCATACAAGTAGTTGTGAGTTTGAAAAAGTCAGAATTGTGAATTTATATCATAACTGTGGGAATTTCAGAAATGCAAGATAAGTTTGATAAACATAATTTCAGATTTGTGAGATAAAATGTTGTGATTTTCTATTGTTTATTTTAATTAAAGCAATGAGCTTAGTGAGTAAAGAAATACTAATAATTATATATACAGTTTTCAGAATTATTAACCCCCTGTTTATTTTTTCCCCCAATTTCTGTTTAATGGAGAGAAGGTTTTTTTCAAACATTTCTACACATAAATGTTCTGTAGACTATGGAAAAAAAATAGCTTAAAGGGGCTAAAAATTTTGCCCTTAAAATGGTGTTTAAAAAATTTAAAACTGCTTTTATTACAGACGAAATAAAACAAATAAGACTTTCACCAGAAGAAAAAATATTATTAGACATACTGTGAAAATTTCCTTGCTCTGTTAAACAAAAAAAAAAAAAAAATTAAAATTCAAAGGGGGGATAATAATTCTGACTTCAACTATATATACAGTATAGTCGTATATATCGTATCACAATGTGTGAATCTGCAACAGTCACATCGCAGAATCTCAAGCAAATTCAAGTGAATTTAAACAATATGAACACAAGAAATTCTAAAGTTTCCCACTTTCACAAAGATTAATTGTGTTTATTAATGCCACGAAGATTATATCGTGTATTTTTACATTTGATTATTTAATTTCTGTACTTCAATACTGTTAGGCTCCACTAAAAACCATAAAGCTTTTTTTTATTTTTAATCTTTGTTCTATTGTGTTCATCTGTGCTTTCATTTATTTTATTGATTTTTTTAAATAAATTTGAACATTTTATGCAGATGCACTCACCTAAAAAATGTATCCCAATCAATGTAAAATTCAGAATTCTTTCCAAATAGTCCTCTTATGAATGATATTCCTATCGCAATATATAAATAACAGAACAACTAAATATAATATAAATATAATTTGTCATATACAGTTGAAGTCAGAATTATTAGCCCCCCTGTTTATTTTTCCCCCAATTTCTGTTTAACGGAGAGAAGATTTTTTTCAACACATTTCTAAACATAATAGTTTTTAATAACTCATCTCTAATAACTGATTTATTTTATCTTTGCCATGATGACAGAAAATAATATTTGACTAGATATTTTTCAAGACATTTAAAGGCTTAACTAGGTTAATTAGGTTAACTAGGCAGGTTAGGGTAATTAGGCAAGTTATTGTATAACGATGGTTTGTTCTAGACTATAAAAATATATAACTAAAAGGGGCTAATAATTTTGTCCTTAAAATGGTGTTAAAGAAATTTAAAACTGCTTTTATTCAAGTCAAAATAAAACCAACAAGACTTTCTCCAGAAGAAAAAATGTCATTAGACATACTGTGAAAATTTCCTTGCTGTTAAACATCATTTGGGAAATATTTTAAAAAAAGAAAACTCAAAGGGGGCTAAAAATTCTGACTTGAGCTGTATACAATATGAAGCTTCATTCATATATTAAATATTGGCATTGAAAATAAGCCAAATATTGATTTAACACAAAATAATTTAAAATATTTGACCACTGTCAAACAAAATGTTTACAGCAAACTCTAACGGCTCCAAAACATCTCTTTGCCCATCCAAAACTACCTCTTGTGAAGTAGCATTTAAAATGCTTTCTTTGACAGCAGCTGCATATGGAGTCTGTGTGTGCTAATGTAATCACTTCCCTTTATCCCCTCAGGATTCTCAAAGCTGAAGTCTAAAGACGTGATTCCAGTCGTGGTCATAAGCCTGGTTCCTCCCCTCTTAGTAGCGGTCATTGCGACCATGGCTTTTTACCTGTATCGCACACGTCAGCCAGGCAAAAAGCCCAAGGAATGGGGACCACGACGGACCCACTACCAGTCTCTTGATCCTGCCGAGGGCCAAGCTAATGGCATCGACTTTAGTGCCAAGCGGCCATCCCTCAGCGATGACATCAATTCAGAAATGTCATCGACTTGTGCCAATAATCTAAACCACAACACGGAGCAGCTGCCCATCCAGCTGGAGGCGCTGGTGGGTAAAGGGCGCTTCGCGGAGGTATGGCGGGCACGACTTAGTCATAATGAAAGCGGGCAGTATGAAACGGTGGCTGTGAAGATTTTTCCAGCAGTGGAGTATTCATCGTGGTGTAACGAAAGAGCCATATTCTCTGATGCCAACTTGAAACATGAGAACGTGGTGCAGTTTCTGACGGCTGAGGAGCGGGGCGGTACGTCTGCCACCTCCCAGAGGCAATACTGGCTCATCATGGCTTATTATAACATGGGCAACCTTCAAGACTTTCTGGTTGGGAATATTCTGACATGGGCAGAGTTGTGTTCACTAGCAGGCTCTGTGGCAAGAGGACTGGCGCACCTGCACAGTGACACGACGCCATGTGGCATACAAAAAGTGCCCATCGCCCATCGAGATCTGAAGAGCAGCAACATTGTGTTGAAGAACCAAAGCGAATGCGTGCTCTGTGATTTCGGCCTGGCTCTGCGACTTGACCTGTCTCTCACTGTAGATGATTTCGCCAACAGTGGACAGGTAGGAAGGACTGGCTATTTGAAAACTACAACCAATTCAAGTTTATTTGTGTAGCACTTATTTTCACAATTGTGATTGCATCACAATCAAATTCGTAAAAGATAAGGTAATGAGTTACTATAACTTTATTAGTTACTAATAACTTTAACTAATTAACTAGTAACTCATAACTTTTAACAGTTGGAGAATTATATATAAGCATAGTTAACCTGCAGGTAGCCTATATAGACGAAATTAGCAACCTACTGTACGCCACACATGACGTCACACGGGTTCTCGGTTGCAAAAAAAGGCCGGTTTCAATAGCAAATATGTCGTGTTGTGCAGTAGGATGACAAAAATAGAAAACTTTTACTGTACACCACACTGCTTTCAATGCCAACCGTAGAGGATTTGGCTAAAAGGGAGCTGAATGGAGTGAGGACCTAATTAAAAATGCTGAACTCTGCAGTTGTCATTTCATATCAGGTGAGTTCACGCTATGCTGAATCATACACATTACAATGTACTCGTTTTTGATTGCAGCAATGATTTCAGCAAAAACAGTAAATGTTTATTAAACTGCGAACACAGAATGCTTAGAATGAAATGTAAAAATGTAAGATCACGTATACCCTGCCATTCAGGTGAAGTTCGCTGTCAGAAAGCAGTTGTTTTGCTTGTTGATGATTACCCAGGCCTTGAACAGTTCCGTCTTCTTTCCTTCTTGTCTTTGGCTAGGCAGAACCTCGGTTTTTAGCACTACAAAGTTTTGAACCTGGTAATCATGGAACATTATTTCTTGCACATGACCACACAGAACAGCATTGTAGGCATCCAAAGACTTGTAGTCTTTTAACTTCTCTATTGTAAAATCACTTGGAGTTGGAATGAGATAGTTGTATATTTCGGATGGATGCTTGGTCGTTTCGTCTTATCCAATATCCTTGGGGAGGGTGCTATCGCAAATGGACCTGTCAGATGAACGCCGCTCACTTTAACATTAATTTTGCCAAATCACTGTGCTTATCATTGGGTGATGAGCTGTTATATTACACTGAAAGCATTACGTAAATAATATATATAATATGTAATCAATTTAACTTATCTCTAATACAACAACAAAATCTGTACCGCGTCAGATGTCATTCCCTCACCCTAAATGTTAGCGCTCCCGTTTTTTTCTGCAACCTCACTGCGCAAATGCTTAATGTTTACAAACATCGTCTATAGCATATAGGTGATGTCCTTGTGTAGGGGAGAGTGGGGACTGTTGCAACACTTTTTGGATTTCCTTCAGTTTCTCAGAGACAGTATTTTGTGGAAACCCAAAATTTTAAAATAATAAACTCACATGTATCAGACACCCACCCACATTGTTATAATATTTGTACATGTGATAATAACTGCAGAATTTAAACTTGAACAGACGAAGTCAAATGTTGCAACTGACCCTGAGCAGGGGTACGGTTGCAACATTCATTGAAATGTAGTGATAAAAAAATCTAAAAGATCAGGTTGGGTTTTATTTACATTTTTCTTGTAAACAAACTAAATGTAAATTGGTAAAATGTGCTTAATTGGCCATATAAATACAGACCATTAAAAGAACAAGCAACAACCATATATCAGGCCTAAAAAAAAATTACAAAAATATTTTATTATTGAAAATCTGGACTGAACCTTTACTAAACTACTCCTTAGAACTTTGAAATTAATTAATAAATCAATAAATTATTATTATTATTATTTTAATTTTATTGAAACTCTGGTAAAAATAAAATTGTACATTGTTAATATGGCAAGCTTTTAAATTAATTTTGTAATTGGGGACTACTCTGTCAACCCTGATTAAACTGTCTATGCTAACAGCTTTAATGCTTTATAGCTATACATTTTTAAAGCTAAAAAAAACAGTGAGTTAAATTATACAAATAAATAATGTTTCACAAAAACAGATTAGACAGTATGAGAAATTTTCTGAATATATAAAAGATACTTTTTTTTTTTTACCCAAAAAATGAGTTTTATACTGAAGGAATGGCCTAAATATGGCTGATTTCTCTCAGATTGAAGGAGGGCGTAACTGAGAAATCTAGTATGGAGTAATACATCTTGATGCAACTGACCCATGTTATGGAACTCTCCATGTAAAACAGTTTTATTTATAATAGCACAGTTATTCGTATAAGTATTTTCCAAGGGATGTTTAAGAGGTTTTTTTCCAACACGTATTTAAATATAGTCATTTTTTTCTCTTTGTCATGATGACAATACATAATATTGAACTAGTTATTTTTTAAGATGCTAGTATTCAGCTTAACCCTTTAACTACTCCTCTATTAAACTGTTGACCATGTTTTTACAGTTTTAAATAATGACTGTTAATGACATTTAAAGAATGACTGTTTTAATTAATGGTGTACACGCACAGAACTGTTGGTTTACAAACAAAAAATTCAAACAAAAATAATCCTGTTGCACTACTACACTAGATTTTGGTTTAATTGTTAAAAATAAAAAAATAAAAAACAAGAAAGCATGTTAGATGAGAATCTGAAATATTTAATGTTTATTAAATATTTAATAGAAATATTTAATATTTAATAAATACTTTTTTTTTAAGTGATTTAGTATCCAATAATGTTTTATTTTTAAAAATAAATAGATTTTACACTTCATATTTTCTGATTTTTTATAGTAATAAATTTCTATTTTATTTATTTATTAATTCCTAACACTTTGACCATAAAACGACATGTCAACCATTTGGTAGAGGCTAATCATTTAGAAATTATGGGATATGTTGAAAAAATGCATTGTGTCAACTAGCAACATAAGAAGTTAAGAAATGCAATCCAAACATTTTTTTCTTGATGGGGTAGTTAAAGGGTTAAAATGCAAATTAAAGGGTTAAAATCCAAGTTAGTTAGGTTAACTATACAAGAGAGGATAATTAGAAAAGTGGTTACAACAGTGGTTTGTTCTGTAGTCACATTCGGAAAAAAATATTTCTAAGAGGGCTAAAATATTGACATTAAGAATGATATACAACTAATTTAAAGCTACTTTTTATTCCAACCTAACAAAAGATGCATGACATTCCCCAAACTGTGAAAATGTCCAAGCTCTTTTAAATATCGTAAAGGAAATGTTTAAAAAAGAATTTGAATTTCAAACACTGTTAAATGCAGGGTTCCCACAATTCTTTCATGTTGTCCCGACACAAATCAATAAGGTTAACTTAAAGTTTTTGCAAATTTAAGTTGATTGAATGAAGAATTGTGTTGCTTCAGCTCATTTAAAATAAGTAGTTTGAACAACCAGCAAAAATAGTTTGAATGCAGGAGGGCTAATAATTTCTTCAATTAATATATATATATATATATATATATATATATATATATATATATATATATATATATATATATATATATATATATATATATATGCAAGATTGTCCCAGAAAAATGATACTATCTGTGGTCACCCTGTTGTTTATATGTTCAAACTGCCCAAACTAACACATTGTTTCTGGATTTAGGAGCGATTATGTAGTAATTTTCACCAATAGAGGGCGCTAAATGCACTACTCTGATTATTATTGGGCACAATTACTTTTTGTCTCTTAAAAGATATAATCAGTTCTGAACTGCTGAAACACGTCCTCACACTTTTACTTCTGAAACTGATCTACTGTAAAAGTTTGCATTTGCCTATGGCTGCAATCATCTTATTTGCTTGCAAATAACATCTGTTTGATCCATCCTCAAACTCTTTTCTCAGTTCATGTTGACAAACCATTTCTTCAATCACACTATTTGCCGCTGTGATTAATGTAAATGCATCTAATTGGCAATTGAATTCATAACCTCAACAAAAATACGCATGATTGACAATTATTCTCTAAACTTCATGATAGATATTTCACATACTGACAAGAAACTGTCTAGCTTGTACAAATTAGTGTGATATTATTTGCATTAAAATGTAGACATTGATTAAAAATGGATACAAATTGCCATGAGACTGCACTGGGAAGACCAAGTAAAACGGAATGGGTTTAGAAAGAATGACAGCAAATTCTATTCGGAAGAGCTCATCGTCAACGCTTAACAGAGGGTGTGTCTTGACGCAATCGTCATAGCAGTGTCAGCCAATGAAATTAATCAGCAATAGGCCACTGTCTGAGCTCGTTTATTTGCATAAAGCGATCTGATTGGCTGACGCTTCCTTCGGTGTTTGAAAAGTTAAGCAAGTCCCAACTTCTGGGTTGATGCTAGATCGGATATGTTTGCGGCCGGAAGTTAACAAGAATTGTATTTATTATTTATTAAATTTCCCATTCATTGTATTTTATTAACGTCTACCCCCACCCCAACCCTAAACCCAACCGTCACAGTAGCGTAAAAACAGTAGTTGTGCTGAGTATTATTTATGTTATCTATTAGATTACCCAATAAATAGTATTTTAAACGCCTACCCCCACCCCAACCGTCACAATACTGTAAAAATATTAATAATTGTTATACAGTGTCATAAAAAATGCTGCAATATTAATGTGCATATCGCACGTCCAGCCGGCCGCATATCCGATCTATACTCACTGAATCGGCGCTGACGGATCCACAATGTAGTTCGGCAACGCCTGACGTCACTCATTCAAACTGAATGGGAAGCATTGAAGCTCACGCCTCATGTGAATGGAGCGTTATCCCCTTGGGTTTACAGTTTACAGCAGGGGTGCCCAAACTCAGTCCAGGAGTGCTGGTGTCCAAGAGAGAGTTTAGCTTCAACCCTAATCAAACACACTGAACAAGCTAATCAAGCTCTAGGTATACTAGAAACATCCTAGCAGGTGGTTTGAAGCAAGTTAGAGCTAAACTCTGCTTCATAGGGACAAGTCCTTTGGACTTAATATGCTGTTCGACACCAAACAACTTCCATAGACAAAAAATCATGGAAGCTCAGTGTTCATCAATTGTAAATTGGGCCCTACGAAGAGGCCAGTTTTGAGCACCAC
The DNA here is from genome assembly GCF_052040795.2 of Danio rerio. Lineage (NCBI taxonomy): Eukaryota > Metazoa > Chordata > Actinopteri > Cypriniformes > Danionidae > Danio > Danio rerio. The sequence continues at coordinate 40,414,761 of NC_141029.1, read as the reverse complement.
GGTTTAATATGGCCACCATGATTGTTTTCACTCCCAAGTGCATTTTGGAGAGCGATATATCTAGTTTGGCATGCATATTTTAATAAGTAGTTTGGGACTATTAGAGGCGGTACGGGAGCAATCTTTACTGATGCTCCAGGCAAACAACAATCACGCCGCCCTCATGAAAGTGAAGATTGCTTCATGCTTATATTGCCTATGCCTAAATATGCCACTGATTAGAGAAGGGATGTAAAATGTGCATTATGATAAAATCAAAGTATATAGTACATGCACTATTAACTAAAAACTAAACCATAATAGGGGTACTTAAAAGATGTGGACTGAACCCAAACATCTAAACATTTCTAATTCAACATTTTTGTGTGCTTTCCTCACCATCTTTAGGGACTATGTTTAGACCACTTAAGCAGAAATTTTGACTAAAAATAAAAAGGTTAGAAGCCAGTATAGTCACCCAAAACACCCATGTAATGTCTGCATAGTTTCCAGAAAGAGAGCTTCAAACGTTCACAGAAAACAGCCATTCCAAAACAGATCAATGAAAGTATGATCTGAGTGGGAAGAACTGCAGCAGGCATGAAGATCAATTCTTCAAGCTCTCTCAGTGCAACCTAAAAGCTCTGTGGTTGATTTGTAAAGGTCATGGATTTAATCACATTACACCAATGGTAATTCAATTTGAGGAAGTTTCGAATCACATGGTCTGTGTTCGTCTAGGTGGGAACTGCCCGCTATATGGCCCCAGAAGTTCTGGAGTCCAGGGTGAATCTCGAGGACCTGGAGTCCTTTAAACAGATTGATATCTACTCCATGGCTCTAGTGATGTGGGAAATGGTCTCTAGGTGTGACGTCATAGGAGGCAAGTAAAGCTCTCGATGCATATATTCTCTTGAGGTTAAAACCACGCCATAATGTTATGAAGTATCTGTTTGGTTTTCAACAGAGGTAAAGAGTTACGAACCTCCATTTGGCTCCAAAGTGTGTGAGCAGCCGTGTGTGGACAGCATGAGAGACCTGGTGTTGAGAGACCGAGGAAGACCAGATATTCCAGACAGCTGGACCACACATTCAGTGGGTGCACAATTATAACTGTGGATTTATGAAGTGCAAAACACTGGGTTATATATGAATATTTGAATGTCATTTTTAAGCAGCACTGTAGGGTTTTTTTTACATTAAAATTATGTCTAAAATGATTTCAGTGGTAGAATAACTTTTAAACGGGTCCTATTATGCAAAATCATTTTAAAAGGAGTTTAAATACAGTTGTGTGGCAACAGTGTGTGAATATAACCAGCTTCCAATGGTAAAAATATAATAATTTTATTTCTTATAATCACACTTGATATAACCAGTCTGCAGAAACACTTTGATTGACATTCTCCCATTGTACATGTCATCAGAAGTGAAAAGCCCCGCCCACCAGTGACAACCTCTCCCTATAGCATATGACGTTAGTCTTGTTTTTGAAACTGCCACTATGCTGACACATAGGCATTTGTAGCTCCGCCCTCTTTTGAAATGCACAATCTCATTTGAATTTAAAGCGACAGTCACCAAAACCGCACAATTAGGATCAAAGCCTAAAAGGGGCTGTTTCAAAGAGTTCTAAAACATTATTTGTGGGGTATTTTGAGCTGAAACTTCACATACACACTCTAGAGACATCAGAGACGTATTTTATAGATTGTTGAAAGGGGCACAGTAGTTCCCCTTTAAGAAGATGAATTGTCTCTATGGACATATAAAGAAATGTGATCTGCTGTAAGTCACATACTTCACATGTTTTCGTAGCCTATTTGGAGTTTGACAAAAATGTGAGACAAAACATTTTGAATTAGATTGAACAGACCAGGCGACGCAGTGGCGCAGTGGGTAGCACGGTCACCTCACAGCAAGAAGGTTGCTGGGTCGCTGGTTCGATCCTCGGCTCAGTTGGCGTTTCTGTGTGGAGTTTGCATGTTCTCCCTGCATTCGCGTGGGTGTGCTCCGGTTTCCCCCACAGTCCAAAGATGCGGTACAGGTGAATTGGGTAGGCTAAATTGTCCGTAGTGTATGAGTGTGTGTGTGTATGTGTGGATGTTTCCCAGAGATGGGTTGCGGCTGGAAGGGCATCCGCTGCGTAAAAACTTGCTGGATAAGTTGGCGGTTCATTCCGCTGTGGCGACCCCAGATTAATAAAGGGACTTTTTGGGAATTTTGGGTTTACGTCTCACCATTTTTACTTTTTTTAAACAGAATTCTAAGTTTACATTTTGCAATTTTGACTTTAACCAGAATTCTGAATTCCATCATTTTTCACTTTATAAAAAAATGTAAATTAGAGTTTCCATGTTGCAATCCTTGTTTTCCCTCACAATTCAGACTTTTTATGCATTGAATTGAAGGTTTTATTTTAAAAATCTAGGTAAAACGTTAATTTAAGTATCAATTCTGAGTTTACATTTTGGAATTTTGACTTTTTTATATAGATTTCTGAATTCACATCCATCATTTTTCACATTTAAAAAAAAATCTGAATAAGAGTTTCCATCTCGCAATACTTCTTTCCCCTCAGAATTCTGACTTTTTTTCTTCAGATTTGAAGTTTCATATCAAAAATCTGGGCCACAGCTTAGCTCAGTGGGTAGTACAGCCGCCTCACAGCAATAATATATAAGCTAAATTGTCTGTAGTGTGTAGATGTGTGCGAATGAGTGTGTATGGCTGTTTCCCAATGCTGCGTTGCGGCTGGAAGGGCATCTGCTGAGTAAAACACATGCTGGATAAGTTGGCAGTTCATCCCACTGTGGAGACCCCTGATTAATAAAGGGACTAAGCCAAAAAGAAAATGAATGAATGAATGAATATTAAAAATCTGGATAACACATTAGTTTAAGTATCAATTCTCACTATTGACTTGTTTCCTGTCTATAATTAAGATATCAGCAGTTTATATTTTCTGTATGATCGCTTTCTACATCCCAACCTAATACCTCAACCCAACTAATACCTTAATGACCATTAATAAGCAGCACATTCTGACTTTATTGAGCTAAAATTCACAGTTAATGCTGAAAATAGTACCTTAAAATAAATATAGACCCAATTCTTTGGGTTTATAAAACATAATTCAGACTTTTAATTGAGTTTCTCATAAATTTGGTCAGAATTCTTTCTATTTTAATATCCTTAGTTCAGTTTTTTTTCATCCCAAACTTTTTGTGTCATATTACTGTCATAGTTTAATGAAGAGCCAGTGTGCTAGAAATGGTAAATGCTCTGATAGCCTTTTTGGGTGAATAAATTTTATACTTTCTTAGCTTTTTGGTGTTGCCTCCTTTTACATTTTTGTACTTTTTGTTTGGCTGAGCACCTAATAATATATATGTCATATTTCTAATATTTTTAATCACAATAACAAAAGTCTGCCTTGTGTTTTAGGGCATGCAGTTGTTGTGCGCGACTATAACGGAGTGCTGGGATCACGACCCGGAGGCTCGACTGACGGCTCACTGCGTGGTGGAGCGCTTTAACACTCTGGCTCAGGAAGAGCTGGAGAACTCCATCTGCACCCACACACCCTCAACACCACCTACAGAAGACCAAACCCCGACCCTGCCCTCTCACCCACCCTGCACAGACCACAGCGCTGACATCTGTCCGCACGTCACAGCTGACATCGTTTCCTCCAGGCAACATAGTCAAGTTTAACCGTGGAAACTGTGTCTAGGAAAATCAGACTTGTTCTTGTAACGCATATTGATTCATTATGTGGAGCTGGTCTCCATTTTTCTTTAAACGCTAATCTAAACTGAAGGACAACAGAAGGTTTTTTATTTGAAAATGCTGTCGTTTTATTGTGTAATGTTGTAAGGGGTTGTAGATTTCTGCTTAAAGGGACAGTTCACTCAAATGTAATTCTGCCATCATTATCCACCCTTCACTGGTTTAAAACATATTTAAGTGATGAACACAAAAGAAGATACTTTGTAAATTGCTGGGACACATTGGACTCCATTGCATTTTTTTTTGTTGATGTTGATGGGTGCCAGCAACCAGCATTTTTCAAAGTATCTTCTTTTGTGTTCAACATATGAAAAGAATCTCTTAAAGGTTATAGCCACATGAGGGAGAATAAATAATGAGGTAATTGTCATTTTTGAGTGATCATTTAAGGTAAGACACTGCAGGTGAATATTGGAAAAAAGATTATAATCACCATTTACAGTTGATTGATTACATTAAGTTTCAGGTCTTAATGCATTTAGTGGATTAAATTTTTTAAAATGTAATATTTAAATATGCAAACAATAATTTTTTGCATATTTTTCTACACATTTGACAAAGTCAGGTTTAAAGTTCTTGTTTTATTGTTATTTTGACATATTAGAGTCAAAGATGTCTACTGAGCACTAAATAAGTATATACAGTTCAAGTCAGAATTATTAGCCCCCCTTTAATTGCAAGGCAATTTTCACAGTATATCTGGTAATATTTTTTCTTCTGGAGGAAGTTGTATTTGTTTTATTTCGGCAACAATAAAAGCAGTTTTTAATTTTTTAAAAACCATTTTAAGGTCAAAATGATTAGCCCCTTTAAGCTATATATTTGTTTTCGATAGTCTACAGAACAAACCACTGTTATACAAAAACTTGCCTATTTACCCTAACCTGCCTAGTTAACCTAATTAACCTAGTTAAGCCTTTAAATGTCACTTTAAGCTGTATAGAAGTGTCTTGAAAAATATCTAGTCAAATATTATTTACTGTCATCATGGCAAAGATAAAATAGATCATTTATTAGTTATTACACTCATAAACCACTTTATTAGGTACACCTTACTAGTAATGGGTTGGCCCCCCTTTTGCCTTCAGAACTGCCTTAATCTATTGTGGCATAGATTCAACAAGGTACCGGAAACATTCCTCAGAGATTTTGCTCCATATTGACATGATAGCATCACGCAGTTGCTGCAGCTTTGTCGGCTGCACATCCATGATGCGAATCTCCCGTTCCACCACATCCCAAAGGTGCTCTATTTGATTGAGATCTGGTGACTGTGGAGGCCTTTTGAGTACAGTCAACTCATTGTCATGTTCAAGAAACCAGTCTGGGATGATTTGCACTTTATGACTTGGCGCGTTATCCTGCTGGAAATGGCCATCAGAAGATAAGTACACTGTGGTCATGAAAGGGATGCACATGGTCAGCAACAATACTCAGGTAGTATGTGTCGTTGACACAACACTCAATTGGTAATAAAGGGTCCAAAGTGTGGCAAGAAAATATCCCCCACCACCAGTAGCCTGAACCGTTGATACAAGGCAGGATGGATCCATGCTTTCATGTTGTTAACGCCAAATTCTGATCCTACCATCTGAATGTTGCAGCAAAATGGAAACTCATCAGGCCAGGCAAAGTTTTTCCAATCTCCTATTGTCTAATTTTGGTGAGCCTGTGCGAATTGTAGCCCCAGTTTCCTGTTCTTAGCTGAAAGAAGTGACACGCGGTGTGGTCTTCTGCTGCTGTAGCCCATCCACCTCAAGGTTTGACCTGTTGTGCATTCAGAGATGCTCTTTTGCATACCTCGGTTGTAACGAGTGGTTATTTGAGTTACTGTTGCTTTTACATCAGGTCAAACCAGTCTGGCCATTCTCCTCTGACCTCTAGCATCAACAAAGCATTTGTGCCCACAGAACTGCTGCTCACTGGATATTTTCTCTTTTTTGGACCATTCTCTGTTAACCCTAGAGATGGTTGTGCGTGAAAATCCCAGTAGATCATCAGTTTCTGAAATACTCAGACCAACCCGTCTGGCGCTAACAACCATGCCATGTTTAAAGTCTCTTATATCACCTTTCTTTACAATTTAGATGCTCAGTCTGACCTGCAGCAGAACGTCTAGACCAGGGGTGTCAAACTCAATTCCTGGAGGGCCGAAGCCCTGCACAGTTTAGTTCCAACCCTGCTCCAACACACTTACCTGTAGGTTTCAAACAAGCCTGAAGGACTCAATTAGTTTATCAGGTGTGTTTAATTAGGGTTGGAACTAAACTGTGCAGAGCTGCGGCCCTTTTGGAACTGAGTTTGACATCTGTGGTCTAGACCATGTCTACATGCCTAAATGCATTGAGTTTCTGCCATGTGATTGGCTAATCAGAACCTAATAAAGTGGCCGGTGAGTGTACATTAGATTAGACTGACAAAAAAACAAAGAAAATTGACAAAGTAAAATTCCCAAATCTCAAAGTAGACAATTTACAATAAAGAAAAAAAATGACGTGTTTGCCTGCAGTGTCTTGTCTTAAGGCTGTTTTGTTACATTAAGCAACAACAACAAAAACTCTTATCACAGGTGGAAAGAAATTGAGTCTACGTGGCAAAAAAAACAAAACAAAAAAACGTTCTTACTAAATTGTTTTCCCCAAAAAAATGTTTACCACACATCATTTTCTGATTTAAATTGTTTCATTGCCATTTCTGACTCACTCACTTATGAAATCCACATGATTTTCCCATAAACTTGATTTTGGGGAGACTTCAATTTGATTAACCACAGAACCGCAGCTGAAATTACGACTCAAAAAGACGACACACCAGCAATATAACTGCTGCGTTTAGACATAAAAACAACCAGAAGTACAGTATTATATTGCTGGGGTTGCGTTTCATTTCAACTCTTTTTAAAACAGCTACAAAATATGTTTCTCCTTCTCTGAATGAGTTTCTTTTGCACTGACCCTTTTTAATCAATGAGCTGATGAATTGAATTAAATGTACATGAAGCCTAATTATGGATTATAATCAGTTTGCTTATTATAACTGAAGGAAAAGGGAACTTTTAAAGGATTTAACAAACTAATGATTAGTCATGTCAATGAGCTTGGGTCCAGACACAGTGAAAAAGCATGACAGTGACTTGTTTAATTCCTAAACAGCCTGCATTTGTTCCTTAGGTTCACTCAGCTGCTTTGAGGAACAGGAAAATTAAATTAATACCAGATTGCACATTTGAAAAAGAACTGATAAGGATATGGCAACTTGTTACACCTTTTTTCCCATTTCTGAAGATAAAGATATGTTGAATCCATTTCTAGTGTGAACTGGGTTCACCGCTGTACCGTAATCACTACATAAAATATATATTCGTAATTTGTCCTTGTATTTCTTATTACACTCTGCATTAGTTGTCATTTTTTTGAGATTGTTACAAAGAAAAATACTGAACTATTTGTTGGGGACAAAAAAAAAATCGTACTGACTCCTAAATTTTGTATGTAACATACAATACATAATAAATACAAGCTAAATACAACATATTTATACACACAGACACGCGTACACACGCACATATACACACACACACACACACACACACACACACACACACACACACACACACACACACACACACACACAGTTCTGTTCCGAATCTGATTGGCTGATAGCCTTGATTCAGCCTCACCCTTCACCTTTGTATTACTCCGCCCACATACAGCGACAAGAGGACCGTTTGACAAATATTGCAGCTATTGAACAACATAATGTACTTTTGAGGCTTTTTAGTCAAGAATGTAGCTGTTTAGATTGCAACTATGCAGTTATTTATAAGGGTAGTCGCTATTTCGAAATATTTATTATTTCTGAGAGACACTCAGCTCCGTTCATTAGCCAAAGACGGTTGATGTTGTCTATCCACAAGATGGCGCCAGGACCGCATAATAAGCCCTTGCTTAGAAGATTAAAACAGCGTATGTAGTTTCTAACTACATCTGACCAAATCATTATTAAACTGGTCATTCATATCCTAAGTCGATCTTTCACTTTTGTATAGATTGCAACTATGCAATTTATTTATAAGGACAATGCCTATTTTAATACAGTCACTATCCTATCGTTTATTCCGAGACCACGGCCCTGTACACCCCTCCCCCTCCTTATTTTTCCTTATTGCAAACACTAAAGCTAAACTATATTTTAGGGGCTCAATTTTCATTCATGTGTGACAATGGCTCAGCGGTTAGCACTGTCACCTCACAGCAAGAAGGTCGCTGGTTGGGTCAGTTGCGTGCACTCCGGGTGCTCCGGTTTCCTCCGTAGTCCAAAGATGCTCTATTATAAGCAAATTTGATCAACTAAACCTAGTGTGTAGTGTATGAAGTACAAAACGGTCAATAATTAATATTATACCACAAAGCTGCATGCCTAATCTTAATTAGACAGGAGCACAATGACATTCAGCAATGACATTCAGCATGACACAATGTAGGGTGCAAACATGAATCGTCTTTTTGCATCAAAGAGTCAAGACCAACAACAAAAAAAAAGTTCGGTAACATCTGAAATCCTCCAATATATTAACAATTTTATTTGTTCAATCATATTTAATGAGGCTACAGGGAGTGTCTTTAAAACATCAGTGCAATCGATGGCTCAGCAGAATGACTTGAGTGTACGAAGCTGACAGGAAAATGAAAGTAGATATGTACAAAGGCTGTGGCTTCGGTCGTACTCTTGTTATAATGAGAAAGCTGACGGCTGCGGAGGTGGAACAAGGAAGACAAACACAAATAAGGCACCACGAGTTTCTCAGCGCAACCAATGCCAAGAGCTTGAAGCAGAGATTACATGAAAGATGAGAGACTTTCAGCCAGCACCGTCACTCCAACTGTTCCCTGCTGGCAGACCGAACGGTGAGGCTGTTAAAAACAACTATTTCAACACCTCTGAATCCGTACATTGAACAAAAAAAGAAAGAAAAAAAAGAAAATTAAATCGTCTCACTAAAATGACCGGTTAACTAACATATAATCTGTTTTTATTTATTTATTTATTTTAAGGAACACGTCCTAAATCTGATTGCACATTCACTCAAAAATGAACGTTCTGGAGTCATTTATTTACCTTTAGGCAGTTCCAATCTTCTAGGAAAAAGGGTTGCTCTTTTCCTTTATAAGCAAACTACATATGTTTCACAGACTTCTAAAAACCCACAAGATGGTTTCAATAGCCTGCTGAAAACCAGACTACACTAGTTTGGTGGTCTTAGCTAGTCTTCCACTGTGAAAGTGGTGAAAACTTTTCTAAAAGCAGGTTGGTGCCTTTTTCTAACCATGTTTGGAGACCAACCATGATCAAGCAAAACAGCCTTGAAAAATACCAGTAGCTGGCTCCCATTGACTTCCATAATATTTTATTTCCTATATATTATGCAAATGAATGGGTGCCAGCAACCAGCACTTTTCAAAATATCTTCTTTTGTGTTCAATGGAAGTGTTGAAAAACCAGCCTAAACTAGTTTGGTGGTCTTGGCTTGTCTTCCAGTCCGCCCAGATGAAAAGTGTTGAAAACTTCTTTAAAACCAGGCTGGGTTTTTGGCTGAAAAGGTTTGGAGACCAACTATGATCAATTAAAATAGGCAGGTTTTAGATTAATATTATTTTTCAGCAGAGTAAACCAAAATATAAAAGTTACATACAATGTTTTTTTTTACGATATCAGATAGCCATATCATTTATTCTTCATCATATACTTTTAAACCTCTATGAGTTTCTTTCTTCTGTTGAAGAAGGAAAAACTAGTTTTGGCTGTTTTTTTAACACTTCTATTGAACACAAAAGAAAATGTTTTGAAGTATGCTGGTCACTGGCACCCATTGATTTCCATAATGGGAAATAAAATACCATAGGTGTCAATGGGAGCCGGCAATTGGCATTTTTCGAAATCTTCTTTTGTGTTTAGTAGAAGTGCTGTTAAACCTGCCTAAACTAGTTTGGTGGTCTTGGCCAGCCTTTCAGTCTGCTCAGATGAAAAGCAGCAATGACTTTTCTGAAGCCAAGCTGGTGTTTTTTGCTGACCAGGTTTGGAGACCAACTATGATCAAGTAAAACAGGCTGGTTTTAGATTAATATTATTTTTCAGCAGGGTAAATCAAAACTTTTAAACCTTTATGAGTTTCTTTCTTCTGTTGAACACAAAAGAAGATATTTTGAAAAATGTTAGTTGTCGAGACCCATTGATTAATATAACAGAAATTAAAATACTATGGAAATCAATGGGAATCCAGCAACTGACATTTTTCAAAATATCGTCTTGCTGATAAACCAGTCTTAACTAGTTTGGTGGTCTTAGCTAGTCTTCCAGTCCGCCCAATTGAAAAAGTGGTGAAAACTTTCTAAAACCAGGCTGGTGTTTTTGGCTTACCAGGTTTGGAAACAAACTAAGATCAAGCAAAACAGGCTGATTTTACATTATTATTGTTATTTTCCAGATGGGTTGACCAAAATCTAAGCACTTGCAGACAAATTATTAAATGATATCAGCTAATAGAATAACGGCATAATGAAAATGATAATCATCGTTTATTCTTCCTCAAATACTTTTAAGCTTTTAAGAGTTTCTTTCTTCTGTTGAACAAAAAAGAAGATATTGTGAAAACTGCTGGTTGCTGGCACCCATTGTTTTTCACAATAGGAAATAAAATACTACTGAAGTCAATGGGAGCCAGCAACTGACATTTTCCAAGTTATCTTCTTTAGTGTTCAACAGAAGAAAGAAAAGTTTTAAATAAGTAAAGCTTGTGTAAAATGACCAAAATGTTTATTTTTGAGTGAATTATCCCTTTAAATGTCAATGTCATAAGACTTTTAATATATCGTACACACTACATAAGTTGAAAGTGAGAAAATCATGTCCAGTTTTTAACTTTGTGTGAATATACAACTTTAAAAAAGATCTGTTATCAATGTCAATCGAGGTAGAATCGAAGTGGAAAGTATAGTGCTCTGAATTAATCAAGAAATTATACCACGCATGACTTTGATAGATCAGATTGGTTTAACATTCCCAATAATACTGTCTGATCGGATTGCGTTTACACGTTGCTGTGCATATAAAGAAGATTACAAGGCTCTGTTCTAAGGTTTAAAATGTTAAAGTGCTCTACGCAAGCATTGAAGTGACAGTTCAACCAAAAAGATGAAAATTCAGTTACATTTAATCACCATCATGTCATATTTTTTGGGAAAACAAAATAGATCTTTTGAAGAATGTTGAATCCATACTTTTCTTGCATGGATAATCCATAAAAAATTACTGCTATAGGAAAAACGTCCACTTAATTTCCATGATATGAGTTTGAGTAAAATGTTTACTTCTGTTTTATTCTAAAAATCAGTGTTTCTCAACCACGTTCCTGGAGGACCACCAGCTCTGCACATTTTCCATGACTTCTCCTTAACCAAACACACCTGATTCAGATTGTCAGCTCATTAGCAGAGACTGAAAGATCAGTAATGGGTTTGACAGACAAAGGAGACATCCAAAACATGCAGTGATGGTGGTCCTCCAGGAACGTGGTTGAGAAACACTGCTATAAATGACTGAAAACATCTCTTATAAAGTTCAAATCAAAACATGGTCCATTAGAACATCTAAGAAAAAAACTAAATTAAACGGCTTTTTATTTTTCCATAGCAGTAAATGCAACAAAGGTGAGTAAATATGATGGAATTTGCACATTTTTGTGTAAACTATCCCTTTAAAATCTCTCTGAATCTGAAGCCGACACAACCATTAACTAAACATCAAGCAGAAACAGAAGAGCAGGCCTTTATAGGAACATTAGACTTCATCCAACAAGCTTCGACGAAAACGAAAAAGACATAATAATACGATAGCCAAGATAACAGTTTCTCTATCATCAAGACTCCAACTGCATCTGGCTCCGCTAAGCATTACCAGCTCGCATCTTCACCAGGCTTCACCCTCCTCAATCCCGCATTTCATTTGATATCATATAAATCATGATAAGTCGTATACGATTTTAAAAGAATCAGAAAACTTTGACCGTGCCGTGGTCAAAATACAGTACACCACAGTATGGTTAGATTAAGAAGTTCACCTCAAATACAATCGCACGTTAAGAATCGTCACGCTGCACTCAGCGCTCGTTACATACGACACTCGTTAAGGCAACATCAACAAAGAATAACCGGAGAAATCATTGACGGTGTAGGTACTACAAAAAAAAAAAAAAAAGAAATCTTACCATTGAGGGATGCAAAGTATAAACATCAGAGTGCAAACCCGCAAGTCCACAAAGCGTGTAAGAAACACTCAAACTGAAGTAATGTTTCAGGAATCATACAAAGGAGAGCGCATGTCTTCTTCTGTGAGACCAGAGGTTTACATTGCCTGGACGTAGCTCTTGACGGGTCAGACATCATGGATTTTGTGGAGAGGGGACTGAGGAAGAGCTCTGACCTGCTGTTTTCCACAATGGTTGGTAATACATCCAGCCTTCACCCTGGAACAGAAAAAAAGATGACTTAATGTTACTAAAGATTATACATTTAGAGTGCTGTTTAAATCATGTATTTTTGTAGGCCAAAAAGGAGGTTTGCATTACCCTGGTTGCCTTGATTTAAACAAAAAAAGGCAGTTTTCCATTGGCAATTGGATTAAACATGGCAGAAAATAAACTTTGTGATCAACCACAGGTATAATGGATGTTTTGAGCCCAAAACAATACACAGAAGTAAAAAAAAAGGGCAATAAAGTCTTTCTATAAAATGCCTTCATGTTTCAGACAGCTCTTTAATTTATTTAGGTTGAAAAATAGGAGTTAGAATAGATTACAAAAACAAGAAGACGACTGTAAAATCAGTCTAATGAGTTTTTGGTAGCACAACAATGAGGTTCCATTAGTTAATGGGTTTACTGTCATGAACAAACTATAAAAAAACATTTACTGAGCAGTATAACCTACAAGATCATATTAAAAAATGATCAAGAGCTGGATAAACCAAGAAATCACTGATTTATGTACATTTGTGGCTCAAGGACAATTTAAATGTTTTTCAGAATTAAAAACTTATAATAATTTGGACAATGAAGACTTTTACTGCTATCTGCAAATTCGAAATTACTTTGAAAGGAAATTCAAAGCAAAGGACATTTCGGATTTGAATAAATTAATAAAACTAATTATAGATTCTTAAACAAAAACAATTGTAAAATAATTTCTTCTTTCTACCAAGCCCTTAGGGAGAATGGAGAAGATTCCACAAAATACATTAGGCAGGAATGGGAAAGAGAATTAACGGAAGAAATTCCAATTGAAAAATGGCTTTCTGCCTGTAAGATACAACATATTATACACTTGTTCGCAGAGGTGGAAAGAATTTACCTGGAAAAATCTGATACGTTTTTTTCATTACCCCCCAAATTAAAAGCAAATAATTGTCCACACCTCAAACTTGCTTGAGAATGTGTGGGAAGGTCGATGTACTGTAGATCATCTCCATATTTTCTGGACTTGTGCAAAAATATGACCTTTCGAGGTTTTATCGGAAATGGAAAAGATCTTAGGATAGCATTTCTCAAAAGACTTTTTTACAAATTATCTTGGAATCTATGAAGAGGTGATAGTGAAGGATGATTACCTTGTAAATATATAAGTTGTGGCAAGCAAGAACATTATTACCAGATACTGGTATAAGCCTGACACCCATTATATTAGCGATTGCATAGAAATTGTGAAGGAAATAAGCAGTATGGAAGAATTGACATGCGTCATTTCGAAAACATTGGAAGAAATGGCTTGATTATTGCACTGTTGAGAACTGTTGAATGCATTGAATCTGAAACAAAGTTACACCCATTGTTGTGTCTTTTATTTACTTACTATTATTTTTGTATTTGTTTATTATTTCATGGGCAAAACGGCAAAATTGTATATTTTAAAATGTAAAATATTCTGTTGTAAAATTTAAAATAGTTCATTCATTCATTTTCTTTTCGACTTAGTCCCTTTATTAATCAGGGGTCGCCAAAGCCGAATGAACCGCCAACTTATCCAGCATACATTTTACGCAGCGGATGCCCTTCCAGCCGCAACCCATCTCTGGTAAACACCCATACACACTCATACATACACTACGGACACCTTAGCTTACCTAATTCACCTATAGCGCATGTCTTTGGACTGTGGAGAAAACCGGAGCACCCAGAGGAAACCCACACCTACTAGGGTTGGGCATCTAAGCTATAATGCCGATCCGATACGCATCTCGATACAAAGAATACGATCCGATATATTAGCAATACATTTGTGACATTGCGATGCAACACGATACGATTTACGCCCATATCACGATACAATGCGATAATTCAGCACTAACTTATTAGATCAAGTTTATGAGATGATGTAAGAAAGGATGCTGTGCCATTGAATGAGTTTGATTATTTATTAACCAAGTAAAACCAAGAGCCAGAGTGTCAGTTTACAGTAGAGGGCCATTTTAGAACCTATAGCACATATTATTTAAGTATTTTCAAGATAAACAGAATGTTTAAGTGCAATATATATTATAAATATATATATTTGCACTCTTTCAACATAAAAGGTTTACCATTGCACAACAAGAATTGTGATTTAACTTTTCAACTATAAAAACAAGTTTTACAAAGATATATTGTGCCACTGAATATTCAAAACTTAAGGTCGTGAACTAGCAGTGTTATGTTGCTTTGAAACATCACTATCACTGTAAGCAACAGGCTAATAAAAATATAAATAAATAAAAATTAACAGGAGGTGTTTAAAACCTTCGTTCTATGTGACACTAGGCTGAATATCTTTGCAGATGAACAATGCAATAACATTCGTTATTGGCGTAGAGCGAGCAGAACTGTTGCGCATGGAGAAAACTTTCAATGCTTTTCTCACCACTTTTGGAGCTGGTAGCTACAGTTGAAGCAGAGCAGGAAGCCGGGGATGCAGGAACACTGGAAGATGCTTTCACAACAACACCGAGGCGCCGCTTCAAGTGAGATATCAGATTAGTCGTACTGCTCGTGTATTTTACAGATGCGCGGCACATTTTGCAAATTGCATCTGTCCTGTCATGTCGTCCATCCTTTTTGCAGAATCCATAATGTTGCCATACTTTGGATTTAAAACTCAGTGAGAAATAAAATGTTTGTTTTGCTTCTCGCGCTTTCTGAGGGTGCACTACTAGCTTCATCCGCACACCTGATACACTGAGTTGTAGTTTAAGTGTACACATCCGCAAGTCCGTTGCTAATGCATACTTTATGTAGGTCGATTAAATTATGCGCCAAAAACAGGTTTACAACACTTGTTAATGAATAAAAAATACATTCTATATTAAAAATAGAAGTTGTATCTTGGAAAAACCGATGCATCTCGCAAAAACCGATGCATCTCGATTTGCTTCCAAAATTTCATTCATCCTCTGCTGCTCTACCGATGCACTCGCATCGGTAGAGCAGGAGCGCGTATCGATACATATCGGTTAATCTTCCCATCCCTAACACCTACACTAGGAGAAAATGCAAACTCCACACAGAAATGCCAACTGACCCAGCCGAGGCTCGAACAAGTGACCTTCTTGCTATGAGGCATCAGCGCTACCCACTGTGCCAACGCATCACCACTTAAAAAGTTCTCAATAAAAATAAATAAAATAGAAAAATACATTTATTACAATATTCAATCTTTGTTATTCTGAGTTAATGAAAATAAAGTCATTTGTTTGTAATTCTTGTTAACTCACAGTGCATTAACTGATGTTAACAAGCACAACTGGTTTTTAATAATGCATTATTAGGAAATGTTGAACCATGATTAATAAGTGATGTACACGTATCATTCAATTCCTGGCCCAAGTTAGTAGATACATCAACTAAAATTAACTAGTGGAAGCTTAGTGTAAAGTGTTTTCTTTATGCCTAACAGTCCTAATAATAGTGAAGCCCAGCATTTGGGGGAAAAAAAAGCTAAAACAGCATTACATAAACAGAGTTTTCAGATCTTAATGCTCTGAAGTTAAAGCTTTGTCTATTTCGCACCCAATTTCCATGTGAAAATTGACAGGCAGTGAAGACAAAATGCAGAGGACTTTATTTTGGCCTTTTTTTGTAATTGAGTGGCTGTACTGCAACGTTAACAACTGTTGAATGCACTGAATCAGGAACAGTGCAAATCTCCCAATGTTGTGTCTTTGTTTTTATTATTATTTTTTTTTTTTTAAATGTACAATGTTCTGTTGTAAAATTTTAAAAAGTTCCCAATAAAAATATAGCAATAAAAAAGAAACAAGTCAAGCATAATGGAGACAGATAATTTTTCAAGCGGGTGTAATGTTTGCTATGTCAGAGTTTATGCGGCAAATGCAGTTTCATCAACCATTATAAGCATTTACTCTTTTTCGCAAAACCACCTCACGCGAGTGTAAAAACCTTTAGCGCATCAAGAGATTTCTATTCAGAAGCTGGCATTTCCATCACTTGTTTATCATGTGACACTTCAAAATGTGCATTAACTTCTCTAACTGCTGCTTCTATCAATGATTTCGGAAACCGATACAAGAATCAGAAGTGCTCTTACTTTGCGCTCAAAGTATTTGGTCCTCCATGGTGTCTGTGTCTCAGCGCGATGCCTCTCCTCTTTCCTCTGTCTCTCCTCCAGGAAGCGCTTGTGTTCGGTGGCTTTATCCATATCCCTTTCCTTCAGAGACTCGGTCACATGCTGCCACAGTCGCCTTTAATGAAAAAAAAATCATCACATGTTAAAACAAATCCTTCGTTCTATATCAACATGCTTCTGGTAAATGCTTTTAAATCCACAGATGAAGAAAGCATTATTATGATTTTTGCATACAGGAATAGCTCATTCAAAAATAATTGTTACACTTGTTACAAACATGTATAGAGTGGTGTGAAAAAGTGTTTGCCCCTTATGGATTTCGTAATTCTTAATGTTTGTCACACGTTTATTTCAGATCATGAAACAAATTTAAATATCAGTCAAATATATCTGAGGCAACTGAGGCCTGCAATTCTTTGGATGTTGTTGTGGGGTCTTAGTGACCTCCTAGATGAATTATCGCTGCTTTCTTGGGGTAATTTTGGTTGGCTGGTCACTCCAAGGAAGGCTCTCCACTGATCCATGCTTTTGCTATTTGTAGATAATGGTTCTCGCTGTGTTTCGATACAGTGCCAAAGCTTTAGAATTTCTTTATAACATTTTCCAGACTGGTTTCTATTCAATAATTTTTCTTGATTGTTTTTGAAGAATGATGTCTAGCTTTTGAGGATCTTTTGGTCTACTTCGCTTTGTCAGGCAGTCTATTTAAGTGATTTCTTGATTGCGAACAGGTGTGGCAGTAATCAGGCCTGGGTGTGGCTAGAGAACTTGAACATAGGTGTGATAAACCAGAGTTAAGTTATATTTTAACAGGGGGGCAAGCACTTTTTCACACAGGGACATGTAGTTTGGGATTTTTTTCCCGTTAACAAAACTGCTAACTGCATATTGTGTTTACTTGTGCTATCTTAGACTATTATTTAAATTTGTTTGATGACCTGAAACATGGAAGTTTTATTAACTTGCAAAAAAATAAGAAATCAGTAAGGGGGCAAACACTTTTTCACACCACTGCAAGTAATATTTTACTCAACCTGTATTCGAAACTACTCCTTTAACTGAGTATTTTCATATTGGTGTTCAGTTTATGCTGCTCGGTTCGCTCATTTAAAAGATATGTGATATGATATTGACAATAAAACACCTTTGACATTTCAACCATGAATATGACAACAACTTCTGTTTGCATGAACTGATTACCTGGACTCATAGGGTCCTTGCAGCTCATTGGGTCGTACTCTTTTTCTAGTGACGGGGAGTTTGGTAACATCTACGAAGCGTGTCTCCCCACTAGTGTAGGCAAACTCCAGCACACCGTTCCACTCGCCCTGCACGCGGCACACCACCGCGTTGGTGGGGTTGTGTTTGACCTCCGCGTTCACTCTGAGGAACAAAGCACAGGCTTCAGTTACAGTCCACTGGCTCAACTTTCTGATTCAAGAATTCACCTTGTGAAAAACTCCATATCACTTGATCATTTAAATTCAGCCTTAAATTAAAATGCATGTCATCCTTTCATCCATGCATATGATTTTCTGCCATTGTCAATGTTAATAAGAACATTATAACTAAATTTTACAGTGAAAACGTCAGAGTCTCTGGGGAATCATTTTGGCTTTAGCTCGCTCCTAATTAATCAACCTTTTTCTTTTTCTATAATCTCTGATGTACGTCACCCAACAGAAGAAAAGATGCTTCCTTTACACTTTGACTTTCGAAAGAAACTGCAATCATGATCATTTAAAAATATAATCAGCAGATCATATATTTTGTATATTTCTTTTTTATAAACAAAGTTTCCTCAATTCAGGTTCTCCATCTCAATACAGAAGGGAAGAAAGTAACAAACAACAAATCCTCAAAATGATAAATAGGATTTAAAAAAAACAATAGAATAAAAATATACAAATGAAACAAACCGACTTCTCTGGAAGAATGAAACTTAACTTGTTTCTTAATAAAGCAACAAAATTCATTCAGTTAAAAGCAGTGAGTGATTTTGTTCCCGTCTTTTGTTGTTTGATTATTAATAATACGCATAGTCAGCAGCAGGAATATAGCGTACTGTCACTAAGAGCCGTAGGATTCAATTTACGATTACACATGGCGTTTCATTCTGAACTCCTTGTGTTCATTGCAGAAAAATTGAGCATTTACGTGAGTAATCACTTGACTTTGTGTTTTGACTAGTGGTGGGCCGTTAACGGCGTTAATTTGCTGTACTAACACAAGACTCTTATCGCATGATAATAAAATCTCTCCATTAATCTATTCTCAAAGTTGGTTTGGGAGCTGGTTATATTCTACGCAAGCAATGATGACTTTCACCTTGATATTTTAGCGCGGATGTATACCTGACCGGTGAGCCGTCTGACAAAAAAAGTGCCCTTCTGAATCAAATCAGCAGGGTGCCTGACTTTAGTTCGGCAGTTTCACTTTAACTGTTAAACATTTCATTCATGCCGCAGTGACAAACTGGGGTATTAGACGCAAATAAGGAGTAAGGACTGGTGAGAATGTTATGGAATTTAATAACGCATGCCAAACGGAAAGAAAAAAACTTTTTAGTGTTTTTTTTATTACTTCAATAATGCCACTAATATCTGCATACTCCACATGTCTTAATTCGGTTTCTGTTTAGTTCAGTTATGAGTTTAGTTGAATCAAAGTAATCAAAAATCGCTGTTAACACGGTAAACTCTTAATCAGAGTATTGTTTTAATCATATTACAATCGCATTTAAGTATTGTTGCCCATGTAAACATACTCAATGTTTAACACACCTTGTAAGGTTTGCCTTTGCGTAGCAGCATTTTCTGCATGTACGTACAGTACATGAAAAGCAAGTATAAAATCGCTGTTTGAAGCTTATGTAGGCCTACAGTTCAAAATTCATGTTTAACTGAATAAACAGTTAGTAAACACAAGTACGTCTTATTGAACATCATTTATTTTCATCACCGATTATCATAGTAGAACAGTTTCTCAAGCAGTTTGTGATGCATTTTGGAAAAAGGAGATGAGCCCCTGGGGTCTGATGTGCCACCTGGCTTGAGAAACCCGTTCTCAAAGACTTATTATTTGGGTAACAAACATATTCTGAATTCAGAATTCAAATAACCCGTTTCAATCTAGATTAATCCAGACTAATTTCGAGATTAATCTAGATTTTAAAAAATGAATCTATTCCCACATATAGTTGACACATTTTTCCATGGATTTGATCATTTATGTGCACACCTTGGGCAGCATGACTTTAGATGTTAAAGTCGTTTTCCATCTTGAATGCATTTATAGAGCAGCACGATGTCTCTTTGTGCTTTTAAAAACATAAATAAATTTAATACACTTTATTAAAACAAGCACATCCCATGCTGTGAAGTTGTTTGTTTGTTTGTTTGTTAGACATTATTAATCCCTAAGGGAAATTTACGTCACAGCAGAGCTTTCCATACTATTGATAATCTTTAAAAAAATTACATGCATACTGCACACCTCAGTTTCAAAGAAGAGGTAAACACTAGTCCATATCTAATGCTATTAAAAATCCGCATAATTCATCTAGGATGGCTTTGGTTATACAGTCTGATCACTGTTGGTAAAAAAATACTTCCTGTATCTTTGTCTGTAACACCAGAGCTGAATTAATCTTGAGCTAGAAGAGCTTGCACACATTTGGAATATATCAAAAAAGGGATGAGGTGGTTCATCATACCGACAAATTTGTCCATCATTCGATCATGTGCAATCTCTTCTATAGTAGGTAGTATACATGACTTACATGATTTCACTGATTTACATGTGAAACTAAGCTTTGTGAATGATCAAATGCCTATAAAAGCTGCTGGAAAGAGGGTGAGACATGAAACAATAATCATTTTATCTCAATTAATGTTGCTCCATACATGTTGAATGCCAAAATCGAAACTGTATATCGATTAACATATTATACAGTCCTACTAAATAGTAATACTCAAAAAAGACCATGTACTTATGCTAACAAAATCATTTGTTATTCTGACGAACAGTCAGCTGTGAGAGTTCTGCAAACAAAATAAATGACATCTTAAGTGTTAAAATTTTACTTAAACTCACATCTAATAAACCAAAGAAATCTAGAGAAACTTAAATCTCTTAATCTTTTCCCTCGCTCTTTATCTTTAGTACATATTACAATAAATTTTAACTCATTATTGCTCAATAAAAACAATAAACATCAAGCATCTTCTGAATGATAGTGTAAACTAATAAACATCTGCTCTATAAACCTCCATTGAAAACCCTATACGGTCTCACAGAGACAGCAAAGAGTGTTGTGTTGTGTGATCCTGACCTGTGGAGTTTGCCCCCATAAAAAGGCTTTGTCTGAAAGGTAATGACTGCAGAGTAGCCCGTCTTGGCGCAGTTGACATTGACCTTTCCTCCTAGCTCCACCCAGGGCACAGTGAGGATCGAGCGGGCATAGGCAGAGGGCAGACTGAAAGTGTATTCTTCCCCGTGCTCCAGTAGGTTTAGATTACCTGTCAGAACAGGAATAACATTTCTTAAAGGACCCTATGTTTTTTTAACATCTGTTTGTACAGCTTTAAGTATATGAAATAAAGCAAATAAATGTTTTTAGTGTTTCCGAAGTTTTAAAACCGCTTGACAAAGTACATTTTTTGGAGAAACTTCGCTCTGGTTGGGAAACTCCTTTGAACTGTAATCATTATGGAAATAAGCAGGTGTAGCTCCTGAGAAATACAGGTCTGATAAGCTGATGCATGACAGATTTACAAGGTCCAAAATAGGGATGGGAAGACAATCGTTTTCAAGGTATACCACTGTTTGGAAAAGTAAAAGTTTTAAAACCACCACAATTTTCTGCTACACCTTTCCTAAGGTATGTGTAAGATTTTTTACTTACATTTTTTAGGACAACAGTATCTCCTGCAGATATCCAAAAATGCTGTTTTAAATTGTAAAGAAATCTGTGTTTTAGAAACTAATGAAGACAGCAGAAGACACTGATTCATTTGAATTATTTAGATTGACGTTTACTGCGACAAAATCATTTTAGATATTTCTCAAAGTACAACATATTGTGTTCAAAGAGGGACAAAAGTGTTTGTTTGTTACTCAGACATTTAAAGAGAATATATTTTAGAGCAATAATCACAATACAGTGAAATCGTGAAACCGTGATATTTTTATCCAAGTTTATTATACCGTCAAAACGTTTTGCCAGCCCATGCCTAGTCCAAAAAGAGGCTTATTAAAACCTGTTCTGTCAAACTGTTTGATTTATAGTGACTGGAGTATATACAAGATACTATTTTTCAAAATATATTTATAGTGAAATATACCATGTATAGTGAACTTAATAAAAAGTCTAATTAATATATACATAATATATAAATATATTTAATTATTAATAACATTACAAACATTTTATATTGCATTTACAATTGACCTTTTTATTACTATAATTAATATAATGGACTGCTTCAAACAATCTCATGATTTGTGCAAAAAAAATAATTTGTGAAATTAGAAGCAGGTTTACAGCAGAACAAGTAATGTGGATTGCCCTTCCAGCCGCCACCCACCTCTGGGAAACATCCACACACACACACACACACACACACACACACACACACACACACACACACACACACACACACACACACACACACACACACTCATACACTGCAGACAATTTAGCTTACCCAATTCAACTGTACTGCATGTCTTTGGACTGTGGGGGTACCCGGAGGAAACCCACGCGAACGCAGGAAGAACATGCAACACAGAAACACCAACTGGCCCAACCGAGGCTCGAAGCAGCAACCTTCTTGCTGTGAGGCGACAGCACTACCTACTGCGTCGCCGAAACCTTTTTAATGCAACTAAAAAGCAGTTCTTTAATGTAATCTAGTATCATTTTAAGGCTCAACATGTATTGTAAGCATCACTGTAGACAGTAGGCACGAGTTCAGACTCAAAACTATAACAAGAACACAGACTCCAAGAAAACAGATCATTTTGGTGCTATTCATACTGTTATTTAGTGTTATTTACTTGCATTCTATTGTCAATTTGTGATGTACATTTTTTTGAAGGCCCAAACGGACTGTCTAGAAAAAAAATTCTTATTTTGAAGCTTTATTTATTAGCAAAACATTTCTTTTGCATTCTATTATTTTTTTATTTTTCAACATAATTTTATAAACTAACTAACTAACTAACTAACTAACTAACTAACTAACTAACTAACTAACTAAATATATATATATATATATATATATATATATATATATATATATATATATATATATATATATATATATATATATATATATATATACTATATGTATATATGTTTATATATGTACAAATGTAAAATAATTTATATTCAAATATTTTAAAAAACTGTATGCACAGACAGGTTCAAAGCTCCTGAATTCTTTATTTCAGTTTATTTATTTATTTTTTTCACAGTGTTTGGGCTTTTTCTTCAATAAATAAACCTGACAGGACAACAGGAGATGGCAAAAAAACTGCTGCTGCTTTAAATTAGACTGACTACTATTAATCTATTGATGCACTATTCATATCTATTGAAAATAAATGTAAAACACCATAAAAACATGCGATACACATCGATCTGAAGGCTATTTGGTTTGACAGCTGTTCACTGAACAACACTGAATCTCGCTAGATCATACTGTTCGGATGCACGTCTGTTACGTTCATTTGGACAACAATATGGATATTTTAAAATGTTCAAAAAAAAAAATAGAGCACGCATAGTTTGTTAATTAACGTACTTGTGCGACTCTGATACAGTACAAGTCGCAGACGTGACACACGCGCGAGCGAGTAATTATAACTCTAATCATCGTTACCCTTCAATTTGCGTGACGGTTTAATTTATACAACTGAGGATGTAGTCCTAGTTGACATGCAGCGGTTAGAAATTAACCACAGTCTGCATTTAAAACAGAGTCCGAATAAGCTTATTCAATCACAGAAAGTGAGAAATGCTATTAGCTTCTTTGATAATTTTAATATGATATATTTAATAATGAAATTAAATAATTATAATATTAAATTTAAGTTAATTTTAAGTTTTTATTTTAAACTCTAGCAGCCCACCTGCAGGATCACTGAGGCCCACAAGTAGGCCGTGACCCATCGGTTGAGAATCCCTGATCTAATATCATTTTAAGGCTCAACATGTATTGCAAGCATCATTGTAGACAATAGGCACCAATACAGATTTAAAACAATTACAAGAACACAGACCACAAGAAAACAGAGCATTTTTGAGCTATTAATACTGTTATTTAGTGTTTTTAACTTAGGGTGTACTCACACTATGCTATCCGAACTGTGCCCAGGCACATTACCCCGTTCATTTGAGAAGTGCGAGTGCTCTAAATCAGGCTCAGGAACAGTTCAGTTGGCTGTCCTTGGCCCGGTTGGAAGAGGTGTGTCAGTGCGGTTCAGTTGGGCTTTGGCATGGTATGCTTGTAGTGTAAGTACAAGGCGCACCTGAGCCCAAAACTGTAGATGCGACGTCACTTTTAAGGGACTGTTTCATAAGGATTAATTAATCATTCTTACTTTTCAGTGAATGCAAACCATCATAGATTATTAAAGACACAAACCCCTCACTGCACCACAGCTGTACCTTCAGCACACCTCCTAATAAGTGCACTACGAGGACTTTTATGAACATTTATGAGTGTCAAAAGTGGCTGATCTGTTCAGCAAAATATTTGACTGCATGTCACTGCATCCCAAATGACTTAAAGATATAACTAAAGCAATGTCTAAGCGAGAGCGCTTCTGTTCCTATTAACTGAACAGTCACATCATTGATGATGTAATCGTGTTTAGGTTCGGAATTCAAACGGCAGTTTGAGTGCAGGTTGTCGGTGGTAAGGGGAGAGGGAACAATTGCGCTTCGGCATGGTTCAAGGCAACTGTACTTATTGTGAGCACGCCCTTACATTCTTTTGTAAATCTGTAATGTAAATTTTTGTATTGCAAGCATCATTGTAGGCAGTAGGCACCAGTACAGATTCAAAACTATTGATTTGACATTGGTACAGTAAAAAGATAAGCAAGTAAGCAGGTGAAACTCACCTTCTCCAATCATAGAGACGCCAATAGACATGCCCATGAACTTGCTCTTGGTCCATACATGCGTGTTGACGCACATCTGTCTCTCCTGGCATTCTGCGTAGAAGCCTGACACAGGTGGATGATGGGAAACTTGCTCAGCCACAAAGCGGACATTATAACAGTCTGATGCACACGAGGAGCCCTCTTTGGGGATGCCTGTCGGAGATGCTGCCTCTTTGGGCACATTCCAAGAGCAGTGAAAAGTCTCTCCGATGATGGGGTTGTAGGGCTTCTTGGCAATGGCACCTTTGCGACCTTCATGGAAGGAAGTGAGATAATACTCCACAAATCGAACCATGCGGTCCATCGGGCTGGAGCCATCAGTGATGGCCACAAAAAGGTCAGGATGGGACATGAAGTCTGCATACATTTCCAAAAGAGAGCGCTTCTCCAGGATGAAAGTCGGCAGGACCACCTATACACCCGTGAGAAGTGAAGAAGTACTTTATTCAACTGATTTAAAGTGTCCATCCATTAGCCTACATATTCAATTTTGTTTATTTAGCGCAAAGATTTGTTTCAAAACTATTTCTAAATTCAGTTCTAATTTCCAGTAAACAAATAAATGAACAATAATAACGAAGTGTACTCAAAAAAATAAGTTATATCCAAAAACACAACCTATTCTTATGCCCCATATGATGATGCAGACGTCTCCAAAACCAGACAGGTGGACAAATCTAAAGTTTATTAAAACAAATATAAATATGCATATAATAAATAAAACAGCTAATAATAATAATAACATGATATGAATGCAAGTCATGATTAAGCTGAAAAAAAGCCACCCGACATGAAGGCATGGAGGCAGTGGTTTTTATATTTTTGTAGAAAATAATAACTTTTGTAACATTTTAATGCTTTAATTTTTTCATATGTGAAGATATTTATGTATTGCTGTATATAAAGCAATGTGTGAGCTTTCAATTGGCCAATGGCATGGTCTATTTCAGTTCTTCAAAATAGCAATGCGCCTTAACACACCTTTTTAGACCTGCACACCCATGAGTCCACAAAGTGGCGCAAATGGATTTGCTATTTAAACAATGTGGCACTAAACATGAAAATTATGGTTGCGCTGGTCTAAAAATACCAACAAATCCCACCAAACATGTCTTGCATCTTATTGCGCCGGGTGTATAATAGGACCCTACGTCTGTCTAAGGCAGGGGTGGGCAAACTAGGTCCTGGAGGGCCAACTCTAATCAAAAACACCTGGATAATGCCAATCAGTGTCTTCAAGATCACTAGAAATCTATAAGCAGGTGTGTTTGATTAGAGTTGGCGCTAAACTGTGCAGGACACCGGCCCTCCAGGACCAACATACTGAACCACAACCCTCCAACTGTCAGTTTTAATAGCGCTATGACAAAAAACAGAAATGGTGAAAGGAGGAGGCGTCTGTTAGGTTGTAATAACTCTCCCAAAACCCTTTGTTTCTGAATGAAAAGCCTACTTTACTACATCCAATCAGCTTGCAGTAGAAAAAAAAAACCACGCCCACTGTTTTCTCATTTAATATTCCATTACTCTAGAAATTGCAATGCAATACAAAAAATAAAAAAATAGCCTCAGCTTCCATTTCAAGTGCACATTCAAGGTACAAAAGAGCTTTAGTGAGGTTTGAGAAAGACACAAGCTGAAATGAGAGCCATTAATGAGATGGAGCTGATATACCCTGGTGAGGTCCATGCCCAGTTTGAGCTGAGAGAGGAGGTGCAGAATGACGCTGCGCTCCTCTTCCACTGCACCCAGATCCTCCTCCTCGGATGGAGAGGAGTCATCCACCTCCTGTGTGGCATCAATCTCCTCCTGCTCCTGAAAAACATACACACACACACTCCATTAATTCATCCTACTCAAACAATAAAACATTAATCACAAGAACAGTACTAAAGACTCAAACTCAACACCATTTGACATAACCATCTAAGGTCTTAACTTTTTTTTTTTAAATGACAAGAAATGTTTTGGTTTGTTTTTGTTTACAATAAAAATTATAGTAAATTCTGTTAACTAAAAATGTATAAAATAGTTTAAATAAATTGTAATATTATATTCAAATTTAAATATTAGATAAAATTGTAAATATTTTTAATTAAAATTATATTTGACTATTAAGGGCTAATATTTTTGGAACTTTTTTCTTTTTTAATATTAGAAATATTTATTACCATTGTTACCATGTTAGAGATTAAAGATCGTTTCTGGACATGCCACTCATTTTGAGTGGTATAGAGGTACTTGAATTACGATGAATGAGAGTAATGGAGATGCGCAGATAAATTTTTGCTTTTTTAACCCTAAACAGGACTTCAGTTCTCCGCAATTGTATTTGAAATTGGCCTAATATTATCATTTAAAACATATTCAAGTATACAGATACTTCTAAATCAAATTCCCAAGAAGTTATCAAAACTTTTTAAGTTCCTGTATTTTACCAAAACATGAAAAATGCCATGCCAAATATACATGACTTGTCCAGGTTTTTTGACATTTTAAACAACTTCTAAGTTCAACTGTTTCTTTAAAGTTACAATATGACTTCTTCCAGTCCTGGGAATCATTATTTTAACATTCTTTGGTTTTAGGTATTGCATATAATCAGACTCTTATCTATGATATTCTTCGCTAGATATGACCTGAATCCTTCCTTCAGTGTAAGTCTCTAATTTCTCTCCACTTTCTAAAGAAATATGTAACTCTGAAATAACTAACAGCACACCTATTGCAACTGGTTGCACAATTCCAGACATTATTTAAACCCAATACAGGTTATGTTTCTTTCATTTAACCCTTGTGTATTGTTCAAAACTTCTACCCTTCCATTATGTTCGTAGCTTTTTTGGCCCATTAACTTCCATTATAATGACATTTTTTTGATTGCAAAGCCTTGACATCAAATAACCAACAATTCTTGATTGGGAGGAGGTCAGACTTTCTATTGTTGTGGTTGATCATCAGTTGGCACGATTAACTCTTAAGATGGGCCTGTGCAAAAAAAAAAAAAAGTTTCTTGCTTTTATATGGAGTTCTATGTAGTATAACGTCAAATTGCGGTGTGCTATTTATATAAATACACTTACTATATTTACTATGACCTGAGAGCTAAGGTGCTTATTTTGATTTCCTCAGACATACTAAAGTATGTTTGCAAAAGGTCTCTCATGCACAAATGCACAAGAGGACGCACACTACTCTATATGACTCCATATGAAAGTCAGAAACTAAGCTTTTTTGCACTGCAACTGATGATCAGCAGCAAAACATACAACTTTTATCTTTTCCCAACAGGGAGAGCCATCAACAATCAAGAATACATCATATGTTGTCATGAATTTGCAATCAAAAATATAATTAAAGGGGAAGTCAATGGGGCAAAAACATAATGAAAGGATAGTCAATTTACCCAGAGTCTGCATTGTTTAGTTTTTCCAAAGCATTTTCCAAAATAAGATTTGTCATCAAAAATCATTCCATTTGCTGTAACACAGTAAAAGTTGTGGCCAAATTAAGACGCAAAAATCACCCTAGAGTGGATAAAAACATCCCCAATAGCACACAAGTGTTAAACTCCAAACCCTAAATAAAAGTAAAAGAAACGGTGCTGCTCGCCCCAGCAAGCATGACTAATGAAACCCAAATAAAACACTGTAAATATGATTGTTTTTGAGATTAATATATCTCTGCTATGCTGCTTGTACAGTTAGGTGAAGCAAAATATTATGTAACAAGCCTCATGTGGAAAAAATATGCACAGTAAACATTTAACACCGCAGACAAGTTTCCTCAGGTTAATAGGGAGCCCTGTCTACTGTCCGACATTGAAGGAGTCTTCGGTGTTTGTTTACATGAAGGTAACTGAAGCAAAGAATTACTCTTCAGGCTTGCAGCATGAGAGGCTTCTCCAAAAACAACAATGTCAGTAATCAGAGATTAACACAAGCGCCAGTTATGAATATAATCATGTACGCCTGTGTTTTTAACATGCAGAGGCCCTGAAACACGCATATATTTGGATACTTTTGTGGCAAACTTTGGACAAATGAATGTCAAATTGTATAAACCTCATATTCAACAAAATATGAAGTGTCATTTCTATTATAAACACGGACTTTAAGCCAAAATGAAGCACAAAAGAAGAGTGAAAAATGTATAAAAATGCTGATTTTTTAAAAAAAATGTAAACAAATGAAAAAAACTAATTTCAACTTGCACTATATTTAACTAACCCAAAACTCATACAACTGTTAATCTCATTCAACAAGTTAAAGTAAAAAATATGCCAGAATTATTTTTTATTTACTTTTAACAGTGGAAAAAAGCCTGTGTAAAACAGTTACCTGCAATTCTTACAATGTTATAACAGTGAATTGTCGTACAAAAAAAAACTGGAGACTGCAAGTATTGTGAAGCTATGAAAAAGAAACCTCTTTAGCTCACCAAAGCTGTATTCATTTGATCAAAAACACAATATATGAACAATTCTAACTATCAAAATGATACAGCTTTGATTTTTGGTCCTACATGAGATTATCTAACAGCTATTTTATTAGTTTCTAAGCCAAAAATTATGGTTATTATAGCTTTTAACCAATATTTACTAAAGAAAATGAATAAAATGTCATTCGTTGTACAATGGAATATGGTCAGTGGTGGAAAGAGTACTGAAAAATCATACTTAAGTAAAAGTACCATTACTTGCCTAAAAATGTAGTGCAAGTAGAGTAAAGGTATCTGCTGTAATATTACTCAAAGTATAAGTAAAATGTAGACATTTCAAAAGTACTCAAGAGTAGTGAGTAGTAAGTATTACGCTGTAAAAAGCTGATGCATTTGCATGTAATTTGTGCATGTTTGTGTAAAGGTGAAATTCTGTAGTGCAATTAGTTATTGCCCAGCAGCAACACAATCTCATAGGACGTTAATATTAGGTTAGATTTAGGTTGTGACGTCAGGTGGCCAAAATTCAATGTCTAGCCAGCGTCTAAGGAAAACATTTTTTTTATGCTCAATAACAACGTCAAATGACATTGAAATTTGGTTGATATTTAGGTTGTTAGAAAGTGACCAAAACCCAACGTCGAGCCAACATCCTAAACAAACATTATATTTATGTCAAATACTAACATTTATTCGTCAGGTATGGCAACCAACATCAAACTTAGTCATAGTGGTAACGTCCACACAACGTCAAGCTGTAACATCATACATAGACATTGATTTTAGGTTGGATGTTGGACAATGACGTTGGCTTGACGTTGAGTTCTGACATCAACCCGATTTTAATTTCCAAACAAAATGCAATGTCCCCACAACGTTGGGTTACAATGTCAATTTGATGTCATGTTGAAATCTTATGCCTGATGGGTGTTTAGGGCCATTTCGGTCAACAAAAAGTAAACATCCGTCATCTTTTCATCAGTGGCATGCATCTAAACAGTCTCTCTGGGTCAATGCATGTAAAGATTTTGGACATCTTCTGGGACACTTCTAATGCCTCCAAAAATTTTAAATCATTTATAAATCGCCCATGTTTTAAGGTTGCTCATTATGATGCGATTTAGCTTTAATGTGTGATTTCACTGGACATGAATCACAGGACTGATTTTTCTAATCCCCATAGTCAAGAAAGAAATAAAGTAGTGGCAGCAGGTTGAAGGAAAGTAGTGGAGTAAAAGTTCCGGTACTCAAAGAACATACTCAAAGGCAAGTAAAAACACACATTTTTAAAACTACTTAGTAAATTACAATTTCTAAGAAAAACTACTCTATTACAGTAATTTAAGTATTTGTAATTTGTTACTTTACACCACTGAATATGATGAAACAGTGTTATTTATTAGTCCCAACAAGATACAAATGTATTGTCAATTTATACCTTGCAACTATCCTTTAAATGACTAAAGCCACTTTCTATTTCCACCAAAAAAAGATTAATCAATCAATAAATAAAAGCAGACCATTTATTTCCACGTGACATGCTTTTAATATATAAAGTCACTTTTGTAAATATATGCAGAACCCAAAATAGGACTTATCATTGACCCACACACAAGTGTAATGAATACATCTGTAGGGCCATCTTTAAGTGTAAACCCAAAGCTTTAAAAGCACTGCTGTTTGCTTAATCATGCCAAGCAGCCTGAAATAATAGCATTCCTCAACAATTTTTGACAACTGTTGGCTCTAACCAATAGTAAACAAGCTTGCTATTGAATTACACCTGTGGTTAGGACTTTTTGAGCTTAAGTTGCAAAAGAATCACTCAGAGAAGTTAATTCTGAACAAAAAATAATGCTAATAAAAAAAGTTTGTAGACACTACATGGTTTTGTTATCTATTTTGTTATCTAACACAATGCAATTCATGCATATTTAATTGCGACTTAAGTATCCAAACACTTTTTCCCTCCAAAAATGATGAATTTCCAAAGCCATTTACAATTTTTAATTATTTTTTCACAATTTTGCACAGATATACCACTTTTTGTTCAAGACCTAAAGCATTAGAACTTTATTTCATCAATATTCAAAGATTATTCAAATATTTTTTGCTAATGAATCACACCAAATACAAGACTGACTGTCTTCACACTTAGCAAGAATGATTAAACTTGTCATAAAGCACATCTTACCAAAACAATATCACAGGAGTCCATTTCTAAAGGTTCCAGAACAGCTCCCTCTGTTTTGCCGTCATCTTTGGTGATGCTGGGTAGCGTCCCTCCATTCTTCAGGATATCGGG
Source organism: Danio rerio (assembly GCF_052040795.2). Lineage (NCBI taxonomy): Eukaryota > Metazoa > Chordata > Actinopteri > Cypriniformes > Danionidae > Danio > Danio rerio. The sequence continues at coordinate 40,383,403 of NC_141029.1, read as the reverse complement.
AAGCTTCGGCTCCAGCCACTCGAGGGCAGGGCCTACAGGACACACAAAACCCGACTCAGGGGTGCTCATATCACCGGCACACCAGCGCAATGCCCAAAAGCCAACAGCTGCCTCTAATGCCACAGGAATTCTGGCCGTTTAGCGCTCTAACAACTGACACAGAGCTCTCGGCGGAAACCTGAACCTAGGGTCTCACCGTCTGCACGAAGCCCTGCCCATTGTTGACTTATTTGCCTGTTGGCGAGAAGACTAATCTGGCGGCTTTTGTTTTGTTCCAGTATTTGGGAAGTTCAGAGAGTTCACAAGATGCCTTGATACTTTCTACAAGAGTGTAAAACCAGGGTGGTCTTGGAATGAGAGGTTCACTTGCGGTTTCTTTCCAGTTTGACAGTAATAAAATATGTATGATTCACGACTGGGCTGCGCTTAACTAGTGTGCGCAACTAGACTTTTTTTAAAGTTAGTTTAGAAGGCCAAGGACTTTAAGCCAATACGAGTTCAAAACTTGCATATCTGACAAGCGGTATGTTCGTTCAAGGACTGACAACCGTATGGCAATACAATTTGGTAAGTCTGTCAACTGGCACGCTTGAGTGACGCTAGCAGAGCTCTGGTTACCTGCAGAAGTCTATCAGTGGTGGATACAGTTCCTCATTAATTATAAAACTATATTCCACTCCCTGAGAAGGGCTCTGGGTCATAAATTCTACAGGAACAAACATGACCTGAGATTATTGGATTTGCAGCAGCAGAATGCTTCAGTTTGTTTCTAATATGGAGTGAAACTAATTAGCAACTTATGTTCTGCTATCGCTTATTTTGATGCATACAAACACTGAGATGTAAGCAGAAAGACCTGCGGCACCGTGTATTTCGATCTTATCGCACTGACCTGGATTACATATAAGGATCAGTGAGTCGCGAGTGAATATGTGATTTAAGGTATTCAATAACTGTCTGATAGCGGATTTGGAAATGTAGAGTTCTCTAAAAGAGTCTACATTATTTATATTTGGATTGCATTTCGACAGTTAATATACGAGCGGTACATAAACTCTACAACACAAAGGTATTCAACAAATAGGAGGGCCATACACATTCCATTTAAACATTAAGACATGATGTTTTTACTTCTGAAAGGTTTAATGCCAATAACTAAAGAGTGTTAGAGAAGTAAAGGCTGTTATAACAGAAACCACTTGCACCAAAAGATGAGGACCACAGCTCAAATAATTAGCTAATATTTGGCCAATTTAAGATTTTTATCTGATTATCATCATATTGCCACAGCCATATCACCCTGCACCCCAGACCGGTGACTCACTGAAGCCAAGCAGGGCTGAGCCTGGTCAGTACCTGGATGGGAGACCACATGGGTAAACTAGGTTGCTGTTGGAAGTGGTGTTAGTGGAGCCAGCAGGGGGCGCTCAATCTGCAGTCTGTGTGAGTCCTAATGCCCCAGTATAGTGAACGGGTCACTATACTGTGAGTGAGCGCCGACTTTCGGGTGAGACGTTAAACTGAGGTCCTGACTCTCTGTGGTCATTTAAAATCCCATGGCACTTCTCGAAATGAATAGGGGTGCAATCCTTCTGTCTTGGTCAAATTCCCTCCATCATTACCCATCATGAGATCTCAATCATCCCCATACCAAATTGGCTCTATCATTGTCTCTCCACACCATCTATAGCTGGTATGTGGTGCGCACACCGGTGCCATTATCCTGTGGCTCCTGTCACATCATCCAAGTGGATGCTTCACACTGGTGGTGTTGTGGAGAGACCCCCCTCATGATTGTGGAGCGCTTTGGGTGTAGGGCCATACACAATAAATGCTCTATATAAATACACACTACATTTCTTACCTATTACTTACTTACTAATCTCAGACTGGCTGAAAAACTGAGCAGTTGTAAAATCTATTAAAACATATGATATTTGCAATATTTTGCACATCCTGCCCAAGTAGTGGACATCAGCCATTAAAAAACATTAAAAACATTAATAATACACCCACCCAGTAAGGGTGAAGCAATTAGGATGAAGAAGAAATACAGTAATATTGTTCTAAACACCAAATAATCTAACTATAAGAGTAAACATGCGAAAATCTGTTAAACCCTGTGCCTTTTATGATTGAGTGAAACATTATTAACTCTGTAAATTCTTACAAAGCACTCAATGTTAAATACACAAAGTGGTCTTGCAGGGTTTTTTTGTTTTTGTTTTCCTTGCAGAAGCCAGCTTATTACTTCAGTTTTTAATTGGAGTGATGCATTTTAAAGTGCCAGTAGTGAGCATCTATTTTATGATCAGCGTGTTTCTTTCTATTCACTGAGAAAACAACACTCATCACTGTCACTTTTTATCCAGAAATCCATCCATCCGATCAGAGTGGATGAGGGGTGGAGTGAACGCCACATTATTCAACTGTCACACAACATTCTTCTGGCACTTTTTACATTATCAACAAGAACAGACATATAAAAACAGAGTAGAAATTAAAACGTCTCTACACTGTGAAAGATTTCTTTAGTAAGATAAACATCTTCTGAAAAACAAGCTGAGAAGTAACAATATAGTGATTATACCATATCATAGATACAAACATTAATGTCTCAACCTGTAAAAAAATGGCAAACTTCAAAAGTGCTTTCAAGCAGCCACAGCTAGGCGTTCTGAGTAAAATGTGCCAATTTTCAGCAGCCCAAAAACATTTTGGTGGACATAATGTGGTCTAGGCCTAGAGGTCAAAAAATGGGTGGAATATGGAAATGCAAAACTAAATTATGTGCATTCCAATCACTCACTAACTTTAAGGGTTAGTTCACCCAAAATGAAAATTCTGTCATGAATAACTTCAAACTCATAACCTTCCAAACCCAGCCTGACCTTCGTTCATCTTCAGAACACAAATTAAAATACTTTAGGGCGTACCACACTATGTACAGTTGCCTTGAACTTGGCCAAAGCACGCTTGTCCTCCTTCTCATTTCCTCCGACGGCCCGCACTCACATTGCATTCGCACCCGAGCACGCTTACGTCATCGTTGATGCGCTGTTCAATCCAAGAAGTGCTCTCTCTCAGCACAGTGCTGATTTCTTTAGTTATATATCGTTTTAGTGGTTTGGGATGCAGTCAAATATTTCGCCGAACAGATCAGCCACTTTTGACGCTCATAAACAATCATAAAGTCCTCGTGCTGCAGGAATTAGGAGGTTTGCTAAAGGTGCAGCTGTCGTGCAGTGAGGGGTTTGTGTCTTTAATAACCTACAACAGTTTGTTTTCATTGAACTGTAAGAATGATTATAAATCCATATGAAACAGTCCCTTAAAAGTCACGTCTCATCTTTAGTTTTGCGCTTTGCAATCACACTACAAGCATACCACGCCTGAGCCCAAGTGAACAGCACTCTGGCACACCTCTTCCAACCGGGCCAGGACCGGCCAACTGAACCTCGCCTGAGCTTAATTCAGAGCACTCACACTTCTCAAAAAATCCGGGAAACGGGCCTGGGCACGGTTCGGATAGCATAGTGTGAGTATGCCCTTAGATAAAATCCTCATGACAGTTGAGGTATATAGAGGATTACAGCACTTAAATTTCATCTAAAATATTTCATGGGCAGCTGTAGCATAATGATTAGAGAGATAGACTTGTGATTGGAAGGTCGCTGGTTTACTGTATGTATTCACTGCTCTGTGTGTGCACTTGGATGCAAAGCATAAATTCTACATATGGGTTACCATACCTGGCCTAAAATCACGATCTGATTTAAAGATTAATTTGTGTCCAGAAGATGAAGGAAAATCTCAGGAGATTACAATGACATGAGGGTGAATAATTAACAAAACTGTATTTTTTAAAGTGAACTGACCCTTTAACAACTCAAAATATCTGAATGCAAATAAAACTTAAGAGCTAAATTAAAGATTTTATATTGTAAAGAATGGCTTAGAGGTCTACAAGTACACACCCTCTTGCTGTATGAGCGCAGCACCAATCAATAACACCGGTGATGGAAGCTGTGCTTATAAATAACCCTCTTACTGTCCTTTACTGGAAGAGAAAAGCCTTCACTTAACATCCAAGCACTGCTGTGGCTTATGAATATAGCAAAGTCAGGTCATAAATGAAATGTGTGAATCCCAGATTTGTTGCATTATGAACTTAATTAAAAAAATTTTTTTAAATTAAATATCATTTGTTTGTCTGATGTCCTTTCAATAAAAGGTTTTCTTTGGGCAATTACCACTTGGCATGCATACAAGTAATGCATTATATGGAATTGATGAGGTATAAAGTGTGTGTGTAAGCATATGTAATGATACACTCTGCATTAAAGAGAAAAACCACAAGGATCAACATAAATAAAAGATACATAAAACACTCACCACTGAGAGGAAATTTCTGCCTGGCGACTTGTTGGAGCTGCAGGATATGCAGGCAGTCACTAAGGCAGGTCATGGTGGCCAAAGACGTGGCTTTCAGCAGCAGCAGGTCTTGGTCCAAGGGAGAGGGACCCTGGGAAGAGGGCAGACCCTCAATGCTCTGGATCAGGTCTCTGTGCTGGCCCTGGGCCTGGGTCATCATCTAGAACAGGACAGAAACATTTTTCACTGCTTAACTAACTTCCTACATTTCAAGAAGCAAAATCAAATGTGCAACTGGGCCTCTAAAAGCATCCTCTTTTTCCAGTGCAATTCCCAGCAGCATACTTAACAAAACACAACATTTAGCATAAAACAATAACAATAATAATGTACATTGCTCTGCATTTTTAAATATGTTAAACTGCACAAGTAATTCAATGTACAAGAGAGCAAATTAATTAACGGTTTCAGAGTCAATTTGTTTTAGGGCAATGACATTGTGATATTAAATTGTTCTGTGAATATACAGAACTTTTCCCAGAGATGGGTTGCGGCTGGAAGGAGGGCATCCGCTGCGTAACAACTCGCTGGATAAGTTGGCGGTTCATTCTGCTGTGGCGACCCCGGATTAATAAAGGGACTAAGCCGACAAGAAAATGAATGAATGAATATACAGAGCTCTAATCCTCTATGAGAGTTTGTCTAAAATATATCCTTTGTGTTCTGAAGGTGAATGAAGGTCAGGCATTGCATTGCCATATTCCACCCATTTTTTGACCTCTAGCCTAGAGCACATTAAGTCCACCAAAATGTTTTTTGGGCAGCTGAAAATTGGCACACTCTTCTTAGAACAGCTAGCTGTAGCTGCTTGAGAGCAGTTTTGCAGTTTGCCATTTTTTTAATAGGTTGAGACATTTACATTTGTATCAATGATATGGAATAATCACCATGTTTCTTGTCAACTTATTTCTCAAAATTGTAAAGCATGTAGAGCATTTTAAGTTCTTCTCTGTGTAGCGATATGAAATATATATCATTTGAAATGACACCTCAGTATATAAATGAAATGCAATTAATCTATGTTAAAGCTACTTTTTTGAATTTTTTGAGAAAAAAAAAATACAAATTTAACCTTGTCCCAACAGGAAAAGCACCAACAGTCAAGAATGCATGATTATTCGGTGTCATGGCTTTGTAATCAAAAATTAATTATAATAAAAGTCAATGGGGCAAAAACAGCTATGCACATAATGGAAGGGCAGTAAATATGCCTAGAGTGTATTGTTGAATTTTTGAAATTTTCAACGCATTTTCCTAAAATATGTGTCAAAATAAGATTTGTCACCAAAAATCATTCCATTTGCTGAAACACAGAGAAAGTTGTGGCCAAATTAAGAGTCAAAATCACCCCAAAGTAGATGAAAACATCCCCTACAGCACACAAGGATTAAAGATCATGCAATGTGACTATTGCAATGTTGATGCTGAAACGACATATTGTGCAAAACTACTTTGTTTAATAAAATTTGTAAAATAATTATAAACAATTAAAAAGAATATACTGGCAGTTTACGCAAAGCGCTACGATCACTACAATACAGTGAACAGCAAATCAGATCTCTCAAACTGTTATCAAAGCACTGATGATGTTTGTTTTTAATTATAAGAACAGCATACAGTAGCATTATGTTCATATTCTATGCAGCCCACGCACAACAGGCTCCAATTAATTTGGCTGAGAACAGACAGCTCTGGCTCCCAAACGCTAAGCGCTCTTGTGGTAAGAGGTGTCATTCTCACCTCTCTGGCCTCCAGCAAGTGATCGGGCAGCAGTGACTTCCTGCTGGAATAGAGAGAGGAGCCGCGCTGCAGCTGGGACAGGCCCAACAGAGCATTTGAGTTCTGGCTGATCCTGTGTTGAGATCCTGGAGAGCTGCCACTGCCCTGAGACGCCATGGAGAGACTGCGAGACTGCAGCGGTGGGTTTGTCTGTGGGATAATGAATATTAGTTCACACAATTAATGATCATTTTACGTACATTTACACAATTTTTCATCTCAACATGTTTCTATTGCTTCCATAAAACAAATTAAGATATTTTACAGAAATGATAGCACATTAGAGATTATTATTTACAGCAAAGATCCAAATGATAAAAATCTAAATAGTTATTTTTGTGCATTTTTTGTCTTATTAGGTGTTTTCTAGGAAACAGAGCTGTTATACGTAATGATTATCATACCTTGGCTGCACATAATTCAAAGACACTTAAAAATGCAAAGCCAAATCATCACATTTGTTTTATAGGTTTCGTATAAGTTGTTTTTTTTTTCCCTTATACACAAGATCAGGTTGTATGGCTTTAGTTAAATTCATAAATAGTACATGAATTAGTCAACTTTAAAACAAAATAATACAGATCTTTATTTTAACGTTGTATTTGTATATTTTGAACTCCAATTACAAGTGGACTACAATTAATACTAGTAAAATAAGGCTGCACAATATATCGTTTAAGCAACGAAATCACAATGTGCGTAATCGCAAAAGTAACATCACAGGATATGCCATGTTGAGTCTGAATTATATTTGAGAATTGTCGTCTCGTTTCTAGTCCAAAAATCTTTAAAACGTTATTTTACTTAACCCAATACATTAGCAGATTGTTTTACTCGTGTTCCTTTAAATTAATTTTGACCTATTACTTCTGAAATAAAAACTAAATATTTGAACTTGATTTAAAGGTTTTTTTTTAAATATATTTGGACTAGAGACAAAGTCAGAAAAGTATAGAAAGAAGTAAGAAAAGCCTTTTTTGCATTGTGATTATTCAATTTCTGCCCCAGAATACTATTAGACTGTCCAGAAAAAAAAACTTTAAATGTAACAATTCAAACCATCTTGTGAAACTGTTTTCAATTCATTTCATGTTTATTAATATAGCGCTTTTTACGATGTAGATTGTGTCAAAGCAGCTTAACATAGTTCTAGTAAAGTCCAGATTTCAGAGTTGAAGTTCAGTTCATTGTGGTTTAAATTTCACTGCTAAAAGTTCAAACACTGAAGAGCAAATCCACCGAAGCGCAGCTCCACAACTACCGATCCGATTCGGATTGCAATATATATCGCAGACAAAGTAAAAATCGCAATATCAGATTTTCCAAATATCGTGAAGCCCTAATGTAAAACATTTTCAGCTGGTCCAATTACAACCCCTTGCTTATGCAGTGGAAACGCTCAACTGCATTAAGCAGCCACAGGACGATGGGTACTGACGTGACACATGAATGTCAAGGAACATATTGCACAAATGCACTAAACAATGTTTTTACACTATTTTTTAAAATGAACAAAACACACAGATTAGAATCTAAATAATTAATACCAACTGCCATACACATCAACTTAATTTGATTAAAATGGATTAGCTCATTCAACAGCACCTGTGTTGCACTAATCACACATGTGATGTCGGACCTGAATATGGCTGTGTGATTTGGGGAAATTTCTAACTGCAATTTTTTTGACAGATATTGCGATTTTGATTTAATTTTGTAGTCAAACTTTAGCTCAAAAATCTGTATTAGCTTCTTACTCCTAAAATAAAGTGAGTGTAAAGAAAGGAACTGAAAGATATTAACTTACTTAAACATTTATTCAAATTTGTTTTTAAATATTTAGAAATTAAACATTACATTGTTTCTCTAGAGCAGGGGTGGCCAACCCTGTTCCTGGAGAGCCACCTTCCTGCAGATTTCAGTTGCTACCCATAACACACCTGAACCAATTAATTAGGACCTGAACACCACGTGATGATTACAGGCAGGTGTGTTTGATATGTGTTGCAACTGAAATCTGCAGGAAGGTGACTCTCCAGGAACATTGCTAGCCACCCCTGCTCTAGAGCAAATAGTAAGCACAACTAAAGTGACCTTAAGTTCAACTCAAATTAGGGAGATATTAACAAAAAAAAAAAAACGGAACAACACTCATAAAAGCTATTCTGTGGCTTATATTGTCTAAAAATAAAATAATGATCACAGATGCTACACAAAATACCCTGACATTCAACGTAAAGCTGTGGTACTGCAAAATGGCAAAAATATGTGTGAGACGGAATTGTATATCTCCAATCGAGCATATGGAAAGGGTTTTAAAATGTCTCTTTGGTCACTGCATTAAATGGCACCGTGATGTTAGCAAGGTTGTGAGTTATGTTAGTCATCTCCTGTTGCCTTTGTAATGTTTTTCATATGGTGTAACTGCCATAGATATATACACTAGATATCGCATAGGGACCCTGAGCATGCGTCAATAGCGCCGCCACATTAGTACAGTGCTCCCAGGACAAATGTCATTCAACCGCACTAGTCAAGACAGTGTTATTACGTGAAGATGCGGGACTTTAGCGATGTCTACGGTTGTAGTAACGAGCAAACATAGAAAAACAAAGCAAAAAGGCAGAACATTTCATAGGTAATGTTAAGTTTTTTTCTGTTTTTGTATGTTCTGAACTTTTGTGCTAATCAGGTAACGTTATTGATGATAACAGTCACTTACTGCATTCACCATAAGGCAAAGGAGCTCCAACTTGCACTAAACACTCAGCTTATGCTAGTTTTGTTGTATAAAATCAGCTAACAATGCAAAAGAAATATGACAACGAGATGCTGCGCTGCCAGAAACTTGCATTATATTGTCGGCTAGTGAAAGAGTCGTTCGGGGGATTCATTCACAAACGAATCGCTCCCTTCGTCAGTATGAGAAGTGAAAGCAGGAGAGGAGGTGTGTTTCAGGACATGATTAGATCAAATTTAACAGGGAGGGTAAATAGTACATTTCTGTACACACAAACACAAGCTTTTTGTCAGGAATGCCCATGCTGTCACTGATCGATAAATGTAGAAAAGTGATTTAAAATGATAATTTTCGTAATTAGAAAAAAAACGTACATACTAATATCCAGGAAAACTCCCGATCATAGATATATGTGTATATGTGTATATCTCTGGCTTTGGATGGCCACAGTCCTCCACTGTACCTTGGTCTCGCATTCATTTCAAAGGAGCGCTACCCTGTACCAAGATGGCGGCGCTATAGACGCATTCCGTCCAATAGACAACAATAGGCCAGGCGACATCTAATGTATATATCTATTTGTAACAGCCACACACAACTAAAATTGTACTTTGCTGTTGCCTGCTACTAAATTGAGTGTCACTGGCAATACTTTAGTTGACTTTTTAGCAAGACACTCCTCATATAGCCGCCTGCGGTGCTTTTTCTGGAGCTGGTTGTTGTATTTCCTCATGCTGGCAACAATTCTGCTACAGCTCTTACAAATGGTCTGTTTTGTTTGGTGTCTTTGACTTTAAAACCAAAATATTCCCATATTACCGACATGCTGTTTTTCATATATATATTTATTTATTCATCTATTAATGCTTCTGAAGCGGCAGACACCATCATCCAACTTGTCCATATTTCCTGCTTGTTTTTTATTGTGGGCGTTCCGCATAGTTTGGTCGACAATTCTGATTGGGCAGAAGAAAAGTGTGCTCACTCTATTGTCTAATAAGACGGTCACACACAGAAAGCAGTCAGGCATTTGCTCTGGGTGAGGGAAATGAAATAATATATATTTTATTTATTTTACGTATCACAGTCTCTTGCGATTAGCTTTCGATTAATAGCACAGCCCTAATCCTGAATAAATAAAAGAGAAGAGTCTCAAAGAAATATGAACACGAGAGATGCGTCGAGATACATGATAATAGCAGGTGAAGACGGTAATGCATTTCAGCTAACAATCTTTGACTAAAAAAATTTTAATACTGTTAAAAAATATTAATATTTAATGTTAATACAAGGCGGAAACCAGGCCTTATAATCTGGATTAAATGTTTTTGCAGGAACGTAACTGAATAGGTCATCAGAAAGGCCACTGAGCATTACGCTAGTGTTAACAGTATTAAAGGTGTCTGGTTGTAAGTCTCACCTTGCCCATGGCTTCTGTGTGATGCTGTGCACAGACCTGCAGTCGACTGACCCAGTGCTGTCTCTCCTTTGCATCTGAGGCTGAAGTTACACAAGCAGGTTTTATAAAGAAGCCTTTTAATATAAACTACTATATCAGACCAGCAACGCATGCAAGTATATTGAGCATTTTATTGGTGCACCATCTAGAGTTGGTTTATTTGGATTAAACCACTCACTTTATAGAGAAACTTAAAAAAGGAAGCGAAACCACTTTTTAAAAAGCAGCATAATAAGAAAGAGTGAAGGAGATCATGTGACAACCTCTGAGTTTGTATTGCTCTCCGCTGATGGCGTTGACAGTGAAGGTGTGTGAATCTTCATCGCTGGGGGAAATCACTGCTCCGCCTAATGGCAGCGAGCCCCGGGGTTTCTGATTCCTGGACTGCTCATTCACAAAGTATTCTAGCAGACCAGCCTCATTGTTGAGCACAAAATATCTGTTGTGTGTGGAGGGATACATTTTACATCAATATTAGAAGATTCATTGGGGTAACGCTGGTTTTATATTCGCACATTCTGACTTTCTCCTTAATAATATAATTCAGAAAAGTATTGTTTGCAAAGTCTAAATAGGGAAATCATATTAGCAGCCAAAGTGCAACACAGTTCACAGTTATTTAAACAGTGCTAATGTTGTTTTGAAGTCAGTCTCACATGCGATTTCAGACCGATAGTCAAAGTCGTGTGGTAAACAATATAGGAACCGTCTCACAAGTTGCCAATGAATGAACGTGCAAATATAAAACCAACTTTACCACAATGGAAGATTCTTGTTTTGCTTAAACAAAAGGCCAACATTGTATCTATCTACCTGAAATTGTGTATATATACATATTTGCATATACACATGTACAGCATAATATATCAAAGAAAATATGTAATATATATATATATATATATATATATATATATATATATATATATATACACCCTATCTGCTGAAATTCCAAAGATTATTTTGAATCTGAACATAAGACAAATACATCAGACTTACCGATACTGCCATCCAGTCACCAGATTGGTGTATTTCATCAAATATCCATCCACTTTTTCCATTAGGTCACTAAAGTTGATAAAAAAAGTAATTAAGCTTCATATTATAAAAAATATAATAAAAAAAATTAAACCATTACCACAGGAACATATTACAAGATATCTGTATTTATATAACTATAAAGCAGCACAATATACACAGGATGCTTCAGGTATTCCCTGAGAATAATAACGTTAGCAGATAAAGGTCCACCGTGTATATGCATATGAATAATATATAACGAAAGTAAGGGGGGGTTGCCATCCTGCCTAATAAACACATACGTAACGCGTTTAGAAAAGTACGATTGGGAAAGATATGGGTAAAATATGATAACGAAACCATTTCTGAATGCCATGCTTGAGTTTTGTTTACTCCGGGAATTGAATATTAAACAACTTCTCATCACATTATTTCTTTCAGCTAATCTATATCGAGTAGTTCTGTAAGTAAACACTAAAGGAGGATATCTGAGTGAGGTACCTGTACTGCCAGGATTTGGAGCCCGTCCTGCCTGAACTCTGTGAGCCGCTGTGATGCTCCAGCACGGCTTCAGTCTGCATGATTGGACCCTTTCTATGAACTACAACAGCGATCTAACACTTCACCTGCCAGGCAGAAAACACAGTAACCGGTTTCATACGGCGAAGTGGACTGTTATGACAGCGGTTTTAACCATCTCTCTCGTTTAATACTCTGAATTAAAGAACCACTGGCATGTTTATGTCTCGTGCAGCCATGACAGAGCGTGAAGTCATTCGCGACCCCGCGTCATGTGACAGGAAAAGCAAATTAATGAAACGACAGAAGCTGAACTATTTGACTCTAATAATGCTACGTATTACATATCGGACATATAAATATAGTTTACTCCACTGATATTTGGTATATAGTGATGTTTTATTTTTGAAACGCTACATTAACCCACTTTTCAAATTAAAAGTCCTAACAAGAAACAAGAAGGAAGAGCGCTAGCTCAGCTCTCGTTCTGATTGGCTAGATGTGATGACACCACCCTCGTGACGTTCAGAGTTAATTCATGAGGTTTCGTTTGTTTCTAATGTTTATTTTAATCGAAGTACAACTCTTCCAAGCAGTTTATCTACTTGAAATATATATGTTTAAATGTTTTAGATGGGTAAATCTTTTTGCCAACCAAGACCACCAAGTTTATTTAATCACTCTGCAAAAATAGTATTGTAAAATATTTTTACAATTTATAATAGCTGTTTTAAATTGTAACATATTTTATAAAGTAATCGTTGTCTTAAATGTCACTTTTGATTAAATTAATATACAGTGCATCCCGAAAGTATTCATAGCGCTTCACTTTTTCCACATTTTTTGTCACAGCCTTATTCCAAAATTGATTCAATTAATTTATTTTCTCAAAATTCTACACACAATACCCCATTATGACAATGTGAAAATAATATTTTTGGAAATTGTTGCAAATTTATTTAAAAAAAAATAAAAAATAAAAAAAATCACATGTACAGAAGTATCCACAGCCTTTGCTCAATACTTTATTGATGCACCTTTGGCAGCAATTACAGCCTCGAGTCTTTTTAAATTTGATGCCACAAGCTTGACACACCTGTCTTTTGGGAATTTTTGCTGATTCCTCTCGATCAGGTTGGATGGGAAGCGACTGAGTACAACCATTTTCAGATCTCTCCAGAGATGTTCAATAGGATTTAGCTCTGGTCTCTGACTGGGCCACTCAGGGACATTCACCGAGTTGTTGTGAAGCCACTCCATTGATATGTTGTGGCGGTGTGCTTTATAAAAATTTTATGAAAACGATTAAACAAAAGCATCAATCTTTTAAAGAAAAAACTTGCTGACCCCAGTAAATTACATGGCAAGCTTTAATGTAACAAAAGCTTGCATTTTCATATAAATGTGGTCATATAGAGCTTTGTTTTGTTTAAGAATCATTACTAAACTGTGTTTAAAAAAGAAACAATCATCAGTTCCTGGTTCCCTCCTAATCCCCAGTCGATTCAGCAATGTTTATACTATTTTAAAGACATTGCGCAACTAGAGCAATCCACTGCCTTAATTAACAGAGCAAAAGATTTCAACTATTCTTCTTTGGAACCAAATACATGATCATTTGATCTCCATTATCAAAATTAAGTGATTTAATACAATGAAGCAAGAGAAATGTTTGAGATGTCTGTTAAGATTTAGATGACAACAAACTATTTTTTTTCTGTTTTCTGTCTGATCTGTTATGCAATCATTTTATTAGACATTTTTTCAGTTATGTACTTCTCTGACATTGTGTATATAGTCTATCCCTTTTATACTTATATGCTTACATGTTTCTGTATGCATTTATGCGTATATGTGTGTTCTGTTTATGTGTACATATATATAATTTGTAATTTTTTTATTTTGTTTCATATTGTTATCAACCATATATATGCATAACCAATATACACATTGAACCAAGTCAATGTTGAGGAATTCTGTTATTACCATTGCTGATAACCGTGTCTACTAAAAACAAAGTTTAAGTAAAAAAAAACAGACAAAAAAATGTATATTTAAATAGAAAATTGTAAAAAATAAAATAAAAATAAAAACATTTCTCAACTAAAGTATTAAGTAAAGTAAGCCACATTGCACAATATAAGCAATCTTCTGTAATGTACCATATTTACTTTACCACAGATTCTTTTATTCATCCTCTAGCCAACTGTCAACAGAACTATTTTGTCTTCGCATATATTTTTGCTGTTGGACAATGACTCACAATTTGGTTATAAAGAACAAAGTAACACATTCTGCATCCTGTCATAATGAAAACACAATTTTTTAAGTAAATATAAACATAGATTACTTATAAAGCGTTCAACCACCTGAATGTTGACTCCAAATGCAAAGTAAAAACATTTCTGTTCAATTCATTTTATTGGGAAAAATAAACAAACGTTGACAATACAAATAATGTCCCGACAGTCAAGGAGGTGATGGATTGGTTACAAATAAACATTTCTTTAAATAATGAGTCATTAAAAGAGACAGAAGAAACTATAAGGGATTATATGAGGTGGATTTTTTCTTTGTTCTGCATAGACTTGTCTTTGGTCTTGACATCAGTCTCATAGCTTGGCATTTTCAAATGATGTCTGTTCATCATCTTATTGGCTATATGCTCCTCCATGCTCAATGTCAATTCAATTTTTTATCCACACAGAATAGTTAAACAGGTTCCACACAACATAAATTCCCAGAAAAAAATTGCCAAATTAGATATTAAATAAATTATTAAATAACATGATGATAAAACAAGCTACATCTATTGAAGTGTACAAATCAAAGCATAGTGCTTACCTGAACACTACACTGTAAACCCAAGAGTCAATTTTATTAAATGAAATGAATGTAGTTAACTCAAAATTGACTGAAAGTTAATTCTACTCATTTGAAAAGAGTTCAGACTCTTTAAAATACCTCATTACATCAAGTTAAATGGGGTAAGTTCACAGTACTACTCATATAGATCAGTTTTTTTAACTCAAATGATTAGTTGCAATCGGTTTCCTCAAATGGTTTAAGTTGACTTAACTTACTGGGTTTTACAGTACTTAGTTGGTTTGAGTTCTCTTCATTTATTGAGTTTTACAGCGCTCAAATTACTTCGTTTACTCAAATGGATTAAGTTCACAGTACTCATTAGAATTAGTTTTTAAACTTAAATGGTTTGTTGCAATCGGTTTCCTCAAATGGTGAGTTACCTTATTTTTTTGGGTTTACAGTGTAGAACACAATCAAATTAAATCTGTTAAACTTGTGTCAATGAAAACTACGCATTGATTTCTCGTAAATGAAATGATGCTAGACTTAATACATGACGATTTAAAATGAGAAACTCAAACATAATCATTGTCAAATAAGTTAGTATTTGTAGCAAAATGACTATTTATGCAGAAATAATTGAAAAAAGCAAGTCCTATTATGGGTTTCACTCCTTTCTGACAAACAAAAACAACAAAGTGAAATGAGATTTTAGTAGTTTCTGTAAATCATCCAATGATACCAACTCTCAGTTTCTGTAGTAATGATTATATATTTAGAGAAAAAGGTTCTCCTATAAAATATAAAAGCTTGCTTTGAATCTTAGGAAACTCAAAGTTGTTTAGTCACACTGTTAAATCTATGCTCCTGCTGTCCTTGAGTGAATACCATGAAGGAAAGGCATTTCAGTTGAGGTTTGATTAAGAGTACAAAACTCCTTCAGTTACACAATAATGAGCTTAAAAAAACTGCACAGCTCACCAGTCCAACATTTCAGAATATAAACAATACACTTCATACGGTAAATACAAACTCATAAACCACACCATAAGAATCACTTCAATTGCATTCCTCCATCTGTCAAACAATTAAATCTCTTCATCTGACGGCACACTCATAAAGCAAAAAAAAGAAAATCATTCACATAGCAGCTAACAGTCCTACAATAAAAAAACATGGATATATTTACACACTTTACTTACGCAAAGGCTCTAAAATCAGGGTTACAGTCAAAGCTGCCATGTTTGTCTCGTATTACAGTTGCATTTTAATAACACTGTCCTGAAAATAAACGCACTGTAAATAAAATAATATCTTATAACACTAAAACGCTTACAAATGGTTAAAATCTCAAACAATGAATTGGTGTATTTAGTTACAAGATGACAGAGCAGCATCGGCACATGTTGCTCATTAAATATTATAGGATACAAAAAGAACAAGTAAAATACGAGATAAATACATTATAGATACCTTCACTAGTCTTCCAACACCTCAACAATAACAATCCAATCACATATACAGTGCAACTCCTCGGTATTTGTTCCCAATTTTTTTCCAACAACAACAAAAAAGGCTACATTATAAAAGCATTTATAAATGGTTAAAAGTGCCATACTGATGGCAACGTGCTACTGTAGTGAACTAAACCATGTAAAAGTGTTTATAGCATTGGGAAAATAAAAGATGCATACTTCTTGCTGTAGGCAAAGTAATGATCACACAAATTTCATCTGATATCTTATAGAGAACTATAAAAAGCACTTTCTCATGGGCTTTTGACAAGTTGATTGTTAGAACACAAATAATCTGCAGTTTTGGCAGGACAGCCCTTTACAACAAAACATCTGGCAACACATTTCAAGGTAAACAGAGAGTCTATCTTCAAAGCGGAAGTGTTTGTCAAATAACGATTAAAATAAAACGCACGTGTTTATATACAGTAAAGTCCAAAAATGCTATATTTTGTCAATCATGTTTTTCATTCCTTGTAGTGTCGTCACGATACTGGAATTTACACCTCCGATATGATACCTTGATAAATATCTATATTTGATACTATTTTCGATACTGTGGGAAACAAATTCCGCAACACAAAGTATTCAAATGAAGTAAAAAAGGGAAAAATAACTAAACCATATAATGCTTGCATCAGGTATTAGGGCTGCACAATATATCATTTCAGCATCGATATCGCTATGTGCGATCTGCAGTGTAGTTGGGATTATAGTTGACCAGATATTTCAGTTAACAACATAGAGGAGTAGATACAATTTTTAACCTTTGAGGGAAAGTTTGTTATTCACATGTGTTTTTAAGGCCTGACTGTAAGAATTTGAAGTAAACTAAAGTGATTTGGGCACAATAAATGAAACATTTCTAGCTTAAAGATTCATTAATTAACATTATTTTACCATTAACTCAATTAAAATTTAATTATTATTATACAGTGATTATTTAATTTCTGCTTCTGGATACTCTATAGAAAATGACAAATTATAGTTTTTTTTTTTTTGTCTGTTGTACTTAACTATGCTTGTCATTTTTTAAATGATATTTTATCCATATTAAACATTCCTACAGAATCATACAAATCAATCTAAAATGATGAATTCTTTACAAGCTATTAAAGTCATCTGGTCAAATTGCATTTATATCGCAATATACAGTTGAAGTCAGAATTATTAGCCCCCATGTTTATTTTTTCCCCAATTTCTGTTTAACAAAGAGAAAATTTCTTCAACATATTTTTAGACATAATAGTTTTAATAACTCATTTCCAATAATTGATTTATTTTATCTTTGCCATGATGACAGAAAATGAGATTTCACTAGATATTTTTCAAGACACTTCTATACAGCTTAAAGTGACATTTAAAGGCTTAACTAGGTTAATTAGGTTAACTAGGCAGGATTGGGTAATTAGGCAAGTTATTGTATAATGATGGTTTGTTCTGTAGACTATCGAAAATAAAATTAGCTTAAAATTTAAATTAAAAACTGCTTTTATTCTAGCAATGTTTTTTCCAGTATCGTGCAGGTATGCCAGCAGTCCTTAAGTCCAAAAGGCAATAAATAAACAATTAATTAAAAATGTGCAATCTCATCTTATTTTCTGATTATATCAAAAGTGTTCAAATGTTAATATTCTTATAAATGATTGATCTTCATACTGGTGAAAGACTGCGAGAGAATAAAGCCAGTATCGATACTAAACAAAAGCAAGATTGTATCATTTTAAATATATCAGTATCAATATGTTTGACAAAACGAATTCCTTGCACCATAATATCTTAAAACTCTTACAAATATTGATATTTTTGTAAATAATAAAAAATCCCAATTATTGTTATGATCTTAGAATTCTCAGGACTCAAATGTATATTGATCAAACTAAACAGTTTAGACATACCTACAGTACACAACAGCAACAAATTCAGTTCAGCACTTGCACTGACCTTGGCCCATTTACATCCAGGATAACTATAATGATAGTCGGAAATCATTCCAGATGACGATCAGCTCATACCGCAAATACGATATCAGGGGAGTAAAATAATATAACTGGATATTGTTCAAAATATCATTCAAGCTGATGAAAATGATAATATCGTCAGCCAGAATCTATCCATGATATCAAGCAATTAAAGCATCCGATGACAGAACTGCAGCACGCACTTTACGAAACTGCACGTTTTTGTGCCAAACATAGTAATGGTTATCTTTATCTTTCTTAAATGTAAACAGGACTCACAGGGGTTCTTCATACCAAAATGAAATATCTGTCATTATTTACTCAGCCTCATGTTAATCCAAACCTAGGAAGCTTCTGTTTATTTTTAGAACAAGAACAACAATAAACATATTATAATCAAATCTGAGAGATTTTTGACCCTCAATTAAATAATAAATGTGTGTTAAGATGTAGATTAGGTATCCAGATATTGGATATGTATTTGATTTGTAACTACATTTGGAAATGGTGCAGATCAGTTTTTTTAAAAAATGCAAGCATCCATTAAAGTTAATGTGTCGAAAACGTTTTTTAGCTCACACCCGAAGACGAAAATTCTGTCATTTTTTGCTCAAACCTGCGCAAACTTACAAAATTTATATAACCATTATTGGTTCTTACTGAAACTCAAGTAAGCCACATGACACAAGAATGATCGTCATTGGTAGGGCCAGACGAAATCTGCAGACGTTTTTGCCATTTCTGCTGAGAATTTTGGTAAAAGTCTGCATATTTCTGTGGAATTGTTTTAGGAGTATCATAACTAAAACCTTAATATGCGAAATTAAAAATATATATTTTAAAACTTTTATTTAATGTTTAAAATGCAAATCCATTTAGATTAACTCTATTTGGTAAAATAAAGCAAGTTTGTCATATAACATATCTAGTAAAAGACAGAAAATAATACTGTACAAACTGCATTGTACATAAATCAGATGAACGTTTTCACATTAGTCAAAAATATTACTGAAATTTATTAAAAAAATACGGAATAAATATAGATTTACACACATTTACTCAAGTAAATAAACAGAATTAATGATGGGCTAAAAATCTGCAAAAAATCTGCACGCGCAGATTCCGGGTGGGCCTATTAGTTTTCACACCCCAAGCAAGCATGCTCGAAGTTGTTATCTAACATGAATGCTGTAAACATTGTTCGGTGATCAGTGTTTGCTAAACTGAATCTGTTATTCCAAACAGTATCTTCACTACATGATATACATTGACACCTGATAAAAGGTTTCTTTTCCATGTTAAAGGGAGTGTTTGTCCTGACCATCTATGAAGGCGACTCACAAAGTTTCTTTATTAGAAATGGTTTCTATTTCTGACTTGGCTAAACAACCGAATTAAACTACCATGACATTGATCACCTCAGGTACCGATTTTGTGCTTAATTCAGTTAAATGATACCAATTTATGTGACATAATTAACCATGCCGAAAGCATCAGCAGAGAGTTTACCTCAGATCTTGATAATAAAACAACTAGCAAACATGTAGTTTACCAAAAATGCTAGTCGCTGGTCTATTATTTCATGTTGTTGTATTTCACTTGTCTTAAAACGCTTGATTTATAAAGATTTCCTTTTTGATCTCTTCATGAAGGTTCTGAAGCAAGTTATCTATAAAGAGACTTTCATTGGAGGAACCGAAATCTTTCAGAATTTGGCTAAGAACAACATGAGGGCGAGTAAACTATGACAGAAATACCATTTTGTGTTAAACAAACCCTTGAAAATAAATCTCACTTGCACTACTTCATGCAAATTCACAAGCATCGTCAGTCACATGACCTGATATATATTCGCTGATCAAAACATTGCCAGCAAATAACTTCATGGAACAACCGAGCAGCACCATGAGCCGAACACCAGAGAGAGAATCTTCCATCATTCTCAGCCAGACGGCTATTTTAAAATGCTACCGGTCCATCAGAGAGACAAAGAGAACATTAATTAGCACCTGCATAACCGTGCTGCGCGACCGCAGCTTGCATGACTATGGCTTCACATTGGATCTAAAGCTCGCTGGCACCTGACAGCCAGACAAGGAGGAGTGCAATCAATGGCTTTTGCCCACAGCTCCACACTCAAAGAGAACAGTTATCTGACCGCAGACTACAGTACGGAAGTGATCAGTCGCCGGATTGCCCTCCACGTCAGCTAAACCTCAAGAAAAGCCTGTGGCAGCAAAGGTCGCCGTATTCACCCATTCAGCCAGGACTAAAGTCAGTCCCAGCCACAGAGGAGGAAGCCGATCAGCAGTGGAGTGAGAGTTAACAGGAGCTGCCATAAGTTCACCACTAAAAAGGAAGATCTGGAACAAGGATCTGAGGGAAGAAAAAAGTCATTATAATAGGAAACGCATAAATCTTTCTTAGAATTTTTGTTTGTTTTTACATCCAGGGTTCCCACTTTCAAATTCCATGACGTTTACAAAAAAATAAAAATAAATAAATACAATGTACCCAGTCTAACACCCAATCTCTGAAGTGGTTTGTAGACCAATGTCTGAATTTTGTAGACAATGCTCTTGAAATCTAATGGCATGTCTGATTTAGTTAAAACCAGCCTGGTGTATTTCACTTACAGAACCGCCGGTTGACGTGGAAAAATTTTAAAAACACTGAACAATAATAACTGAATTAATAAATGGCCCTTAAAATAGCCTAACCACTACAATATAGTCAAACCTGTGAATCAACATGCAATCACAATACAGTACAGAAAAAATAAGATTATAATCAAATCAAAATTGTTGATGAATGAAAAATATTAAAGTGACAAAAAAGTCCATGATACTTCAAAACTTGATAGAAATAAAAACTCCCTGACTTTCAATGTCTGCAATAAACCTTTTAAAATTTAGTGACATTCTAGAAATGTCTTGAACCCTGTGGGAACCCTGTACATATCATTCACATGTTCAGTAATGCATTTACCAAACGGACTGATCATAAATGACGAAAATAAAGAAAACTGATTTCACACAGGGCTGGGCAAAAATCTCATGTCACGATTTTAAATACCTCATTTCCTGATAATGATATTACAATATAGTACTTCTCTGCATATCTATTAATAGCTTATTTACATATTGACCACATAGAAAGAACTATTTCTTTTTTCAAAAATGTACTCATTCATATGTGAACATTTTTTCTCATTTTATTTAGAATTTCAAGGCAACTGTTTATTTAAGAATGTAGAAATATAAGACAAATCTTAATTAAATATAAAACACGTAAAAATAATAATAATAATAATAATAATAATAATAATAATGATGATGATTACAAACCCAGCATGAAATATTGCTAAACAAAATGTAAAATGTAAATATTGCAATTTCAAGCTTGCAGCTTTCTCAACACGTAATTTTTCCTGTGGTGGTGTGGAAAATTTTGGTCATAAAAGTATTAAAAATAATAATAATAATAATAATAATAATAATAATAATAATAATAATAATAATAATAATAATAATAATAATACACACCACAAAATAAATAATAGGGAAATAATATAAAAAAAAATTTTACAGTTCTGATAAGATGTAGAGTTAAAGTCAGAATTATTATCCCCCCTTTGATTTGATTTGATTTTTAAATATTTCAAAATAATGTTTAACAGAACAAGGACATTTTTCACAGTATGTCAGATAATATTTTTTCTTCCCCTTTTGTTTTATTATTTCGGCCTAAAACTAAAGCAGTTTTTAATTTTTTTAACAACCACTCAAAATAATTAGCTCCTTTAAGCTATACTTTTTTCGATAAACTACATAGTTTCTAATTACCCTATCCTGCCTAGTTAACCTAATTAAGCCTTTAAATGTCTAATATTATTAGAAATGAGTAATTAAAACTATTATGATTAGTAATGTGTTGAAAAAAAATCTTGTTAAACAGAAATTGGGGAAAAATAACCAGGGGGGCTAATAATTCTGACTTCAACTGTGTGTGTGTGTGTGTGTGTGTGTGTGTGTGTGTGTGTGTATATATATATATATATATATATATATATATATATATATATATATATATATATATATATATATATATATATATATATATATGTATATATATACACAGTACAGTACATACTCGCTAATATTGCACAGCCCTAATCTCACATAAATCACTTTTGCAAATACAGATATTTAACCAGTTCTTACACATTAAAGTTTTTACATTTGTTTCTTTTTGTGTGATTTAATGTATTTTTTTATTATTTTAACATTTCATGTGAACACATTAGCATTGCTTTATAAATGATCATATAATTAAAAGTAATTCTAATTCAAACATGACATTTACGATTCCATAAATTATTAATTAATGTTATTGTATTACCTTTGAGCTGAACAATATATCATTATATTTCGGTAATATATTTCTGTTATAGAGCTGAACAATATATCATTTGAGCAATATCGCAATGTGTTTATGCGCAATAGTCAAATCGTAGGATTAGTTTTATTATAAAAATATTATTTATACAATGAACTTCATGCTATTTTACTTTTGATTATAGCATTTTTGTATATGAATACTTTTAGACTCCCCAGAAAACTATAAAGCACTGTGTTTAACTTTTAATTTTGTTCTGTCGTTTTTGTATTTACTTGCCTTTTATATATTATGCAGATGCACTCCATAGAAATTGCTTGATCAACCCAGTCAATCTAAATTAATGAATTTTCTCTAAAAACAGCTATTCAAATCACCAGTTGACATTGTATTAATATCACAATATAAATAGCAGCAAAAGAAAATATCGCAATGTCAGATTTTTCCAATGTCGTGCAGCAGTTAGAGCATAAATAACAGCTGAATAAGAATTTGCCCTTTTAAAGCTGAATGTGTCAGTATGTAATACGCTGCATATCTGATAGTAACTGACCTATTGGAGCACTCTTGGTAGTGTTTAGAGGAGGTATCAGATGAGGCAGAGGGCAGTTGCTGCAGAAGTCAGAGCAGGCTGGGCAGATGAGCTGACCGTTGTACACCCATTCATTCATCCGTATACTCACGCTGATCACCTGACCAGTCCGAACACATAGAAAGGTTTCGTTCTGCACCCAAACCAGCAACCCTTGAGCTGTACAAGACACCTGCAAACACAAATCAGTTTTAGTATATATATCAATTATGACAAAATTAATTTCTCCAAAACATTTGAACGACAGTTTATACATTTACTGATATGAAAAATTAGAAGACCACTTATAAATCATCAGCTTCTTCAAATTTATGATTTACGTATTTTTACGTAAACCTTTTTTGGTTTGTTTTATGAATTTTTGTTTTATTCTATAAACTACCGATGCCATTTCTTGCTAATTTTTGTCAAAAAGGTGCCATGTTTTTAGACATATTTATTTTTAGACAACACAATACCAGTTTTAACTTCACTATATTTGATAGAAAAACCCAAATTCACATTCACAACAAACAAAACATGTTATTCTGAACAATTCTCATTTTCTAAAAAGTAAAAAATGCTCTAAATGACTATATTTGGGTTTGAAATTATTAAGAAGTGTTAGCACAGATTTACAGATTTAAACAAATATAAACATATTACACAAACCTATAACTACAATATCCAGTAAATCCACAAAACCTAAGAATTATTAGTTGTTTTTATTGCAGTATCGCACCTCACATCTAATATTCTTCTTACCTTATAGCATCCACTGCCCCAGTCTGGGTAAGTCATTCGTTTGGTGCACTGCTCCATAACAAATGCAGATTTCTGGTACAGACAAACTGATCCTGGGCCATATTGTTCTGCCCCATAGTTTCTCCATGTGGCTAAAAAAGCAGATTTCTAATATCATTAACAGTTGTCGAATGATGCAAAAAAATTGTGCAAAAAAAAAAAAAAAAGCCACAGGAGTGCTTAGAAATGAATGTGAGAGCTGTGCGTCTCACCTGGTTGGTTCTCCTGAATCCTGCAGTAAGAGCTGCGCTGATATTCACCTCCCACATGCCAGCTAAACTCCTGGCTAAAAGGACAGTAGTCTGCGATTTCTACAGCCCCTCCATACGCAGACAAATCCTCCTTGGGGACGCCAGGAATATGGTCAAAGTACTACAACATATAACATAAATATATATATTAGAGGTGTGAACCTATACTGGTCTCACGGTTCGGTTAGATTATCATGCCTTCGATTCGGTTCAATTCGATATCTCGGTGCATTGACGATGCTTTCTATATACAGTATTATATTATAGGGGGGAGGCTATAACAAGCTGTCTGTATAAACACACAGACACACAGCACCGCACTGTCTCTCATTCAAACACATACACAAACATGACAGCAACAAACACACACACACACACACACTTAAGCCCTCGGAACAGGGAGACCTCAGTATGAGCGGAGCAGGAGAAAAAAAAAAAAAAAGAAGCACTGAGCTCCTCTCAGCGCGAGCTCTCCTGGCTAAACACATATTGCGAGGGCTTAAACGGAGCAGTGCTCGTAATGTCGAGTGAAAAACAGAAAGACAGCTGTGAAACATAACCAACTGTGTCTTTTTGTAGGAAACACACTCTAGATCTTTTTTGGGTAAGAGTTTTTTGAGTTAATGCCGTCTATAACTGAATGTGTCAGGAATATCGAAAACAAAACCAACTGAACCGCGCTCATTTCTGGCACCTCCATGGATAAACAGCGCCCTTAGCATTTGCCTAGGGTGCCTATGCCACGGGCCGGCCCTGAGTTGGCTGAGTGTTGTAAATACTCGCTCTCACCTCCCTCGCGACAGAGTGCGTAGGAGATAAATGACGTCAGTACATAATAACCGGTTATGATTATTACTGAACCGATACAGAATTGTCCGCGTCTGCATCACGGTGCACCGAAAAAACAATTAATTTTGACACCCCTAATATATATATATACACACACACATACACACACACACATGATTTAAATATACGATGGTTTAATCAACCTTCTATAAAGGCACTTATCTTGGATTTATATGTAATCATTTTGCAGATGCTTTTATCCAAAGAACTTTCAAATGAGGACAACAGAAGTGATAGGAGTGTTACTGGTAAAAGACACAATTAAGTATTATAAAGAAAAAAATAGAAAGAGATTGTTAGCAGTGTTTGGGGTAATGCATTACAAGTAATGTGAGTTACATAGTGATATTACTTTTCTAAGTAACAAGTAAAGCATTACTTTTAAAAAATAAGTAATAATATTTTAGTTACTTTTTTGAAAATGTAAAGTGAGTTACTTTTTAGTTTAATAAATTAGCTTTCAAGAAATAAATTACTGAATTTAAATGAAAGTAGTCACAATAAATCATGAATATTCTCATTATTTTAAGCGCATCGATTGTCTCAATGGACAGTGATTTTACAAATAGTAAATAGTAAAAAAAAAAAAAAAAAAAGAAGCAAACACATTGCTGTAAACTTTCAATAATCTGTATATATGGCAATTATAGATCTGGGTTCAGGAAGTTCTTAGATAAGCCTTACTTTTAATAGTAAATTTCCCTAACACTGATTAATAGTATTGCAAAATCGACGTGAAAACATATAAAGTGGACCAAAAACAAATAGAGTATTTGATTGGTGATATATTATAGTATAAGATAGTCAGAGCAAGCTTTTTTGTTTATTGTTAACACTCAAATGAGTACAATCATACAATATTTCAAGTTACATTTAAACCTCAGTATGTGACTTTAAATGGCATACGATTGACAAACATTAGGGCCAAGTGTACTAACTTTATACAGTGCTTAAATTTTGTTCAATTATCAAAAAAATAGCATAAAAAATTTAAAATAAAAAGGAAAAATGAAGAAAAAGTCAGCTATTTACATACAGGATGAGAACATGTGTTCTCATATTATTCATTCCAAAATAATTCAAGTTGGGTTTTTTATAAACAAGTTTGATAGAAAAGAAAGCATCAAAAGTGTTGCTATTAGAGGACAAGAGCAAGTTTATCGTGTGACACACCTCATCCTGATGATTTTAGTATTTATAAAATGTTTTGCTTCTTTTTCTGCAAATATTTACATATGTCCTAATTATATTGTAAAATATCTAATATTATGATTCTGAAATATGTGTAAGAATATATATTTCATCATTTAAACAGCTGAACAATGATCATATTATTTGATCTATGATGGGTGCTGCCATTTTAGCCTGTGCTGGATAGATTAGAGCTGCTGGATTTACAACATGTTAATTCCTCAATTTCCATCAAAATGTATGAAAATAAGTGTTTTTAACTGGCAGAAGAATAGAATAAACGTTCTATTAACCTAATCAGTGTGTATTTGATGTGAATAAAGGACATTATATGATTGTTTAAATATACAGTATTTTTTTATATCTCCACAGACATCAGCGTATTTTACAAATAAATACTTTTTATTTGTAAATAGTATTTACACTATAATAATAATAATAATAATAATCTTTAATAATAATAACACTACTACTAATACTACTACTACTAATAATAATAATAATATTCATCTTTATTTTTAATAGCACCTTTAAAAGTAGCATCTCAAGGGACTTTACAGACATATAAAATGTGCAGCAGTAAAAGATACATACAAGGATGAATGTAGGAAAAATGCAGTAATAACAATAAATTAAGGGTAAAGAGGGTAAGCCTGAAATGCCTGAAACCTAAAATAATTCTAGTCTGAAAACACTGATAAATGTTGATTTATGACCAGCGCTATGCACATCTTTCTCTGGCTCAGCACAAACCATCATAGGAAAGCAGATCTGAATTTAGCAACTGATTGCATTACTGACTAAACTGACTTTGTGTCAAAAAGATAATGTGTCAACTGCAAACTGAGTAACTTTATTACATGCACCTGATTTATAGCATCTACATTTCTGATGATCTTACCTGATACTCTGCTGGAAGCGCATTAGAAAACTTCTGTAGGTTGCAAACAGCCACTGCCAGCTGGTCCTGCCTGCAGGTGAGCTGCAGAGGTGCGCTTCTCACAGAATCACAGTATGGGCTCAGCGTCGGCCTCCTGGTTCAAAAACAAAAGGTAAAACACTGTTGAAGGCTCAAACCATTTCCATGATATTGTACATTTTAGGTTACTTCCAATTCCTCTAGAAAACATACAATAAGATCCATCTAAAATAAAGAACTGGTCTGCATTCTGTTTCAGTAGCAATAACAAAGCAATAAGTTTCTATGGAATATCTTAATTGTAATTGATAAAATATATTGGTTTATGCAGGGCAGCACGGTGGCTCAGTGGATAGCACTGTCGCCTCAAAACAAGAAGGTCGCTGGTTTGAATCCTGGCTGTACCAGTTGGCATTACTATGTGGAGTTTGCATGTTTTCCCCGTGTTTGCGTGGGTTTCCTCTGGGTGCTCCGGTTTCCCACACACTAGAAAAGACACGCATTACAGGTGAAATGGATGAACTAAATTGTAAATAAGTGTGTATGGGTGTTTTCTTGAAAGAACATTCATTGTGTAAAACATATGTCAGAATAGTTAGTGGTTCAATCCGCGGTGGCGACCTCTAAAATAGAGACTAAGGTGACGGAAAATGAAGGAATATCGGTTTATGCACTTGGATGCAATGGTGTGCTGCAAAATATAAAAGCAAAAATGAACCCTCTTACTAAAACAAACACTCATCTGGGAGATATTCCTTGCACACTAATATCTATATTTCATCACACAATTTAATCATATGCATCAAAACTTACTTATGGCGATGCTGGTCTATCCAGAATTTGCAGCTTTTCATCACAAAGTCACACCCCAAACCTCTTCCCCACTGCAGGTTCTCCGCCATACTGTAATTGGCCCTGTACCACCTTAAAATAAATGACAGCTCAGATTAGACAATTAAAAGCATAACCTTGTAATGTTAGAGTTTCAAGGGATCCTATTATATAAATGACCCCTTTTTATAAAACATTAAAAAAAATCCCCAAAGTGCCTCAATGAGGTTTTGGCCTAAAATATCTCACTAATTATACCATTCTGTAAATGTCCCCATTTTGGGGCGATAAAAGCTCTGTCGGTTTATTCTCCTGACATGCAGTTTTCTGAGTGCACAGACATGCAATGCGCACAAAGGAGTTGTTGAAAGATACATTGAGAGAGTATTAAAGATTTCTCACATCAGTTGTCAAAAGAAAACGCAATATGCAAATAACAAGTGCAAAAAATCTAAACATAATTCACATAATGTAGGTTATGTCTGTGAAAGTAAACGGTTGTGGAAAAAACAATGTGTATCAGCATGTCAACCAAATCATATCCTCTAGGGATATTTTAACATCTACATTTCCAGAAATTAAAATTCAGCCATCATTTACTCATTTTCCTCTTCTTACAAACCTGTTTGAGTTTCTTTCTTCTGTTCAACACAAAGGGAAATATGCTGAAGAATGTTAGAAATAAGCAGACATTGACCTCCATACTATTTTCCTTTTAAATGTTATTACTTTTACCCTAGACCAACATCAAAGAGGTTGTAACAATATCTTAAATTGTGTGAAACAGAAGAAACAAATTAATTAAAGTTGAGAACCACTTGAGTGAGAGGAAATGGTGAGGGAGTTTTCATTTTTGGGGAAAACTATCCCTTTAAGGAGATTCATAAACAGTGCTAACACTGCACAAGCGTGTCATGGAAAAAGTGTGTCATGGAAGTTGAGCGCAAAAGAACTCACACACAACTCCATTAGCTGCATTATCAATTAGCAAAAACATTTCTCTTACCCAGTATCCTCCATTATGGCCAAGGTAATTCTGGAAAACACTCTGTTCTGTGTGTGAGATCCAGTCATTGCCTCGTTCTATTAAAACAAAACATACTGGAATCAGTTTAAACTGTATTTTGACAGTACTGACCCCCTTCAGAAGATCATTTAGAGATACTGATTCAGTACCTCCAGCAGGCGTTTTTCCCAGTGGTTAAGCTCTGTCCCAGCACCACCCTGGTTCTCTAGTTCCATGCCCTCTAGAATGGGGCAATTAAAATGTCTTCTTGCTTCCTCCTGATAAAGAATCAAATAAAGTTATGCAACTAAATTAGATTAGAGTTTAATTAAATAGAAATATACAGAAAATACTTACCACTACACGTGGGGTGGCCAGAAGATGGACAGTGTGTCTAACCATTTGGCCTCCTCGGATGTCCCACAGTCGAGTTGCTCTTTTAATGACTTTATCACTCCACTGATATAACCCTAAACTGAGAGAAAGACAGAAAGTAATGAATTAAATGATAGAAATGGCTCATTCCAGATTTGCAGGTACCTTTCAAACATTTTCCATTCATTTTCCTTGAACTGGATAGAGAACATTCAATTCTGTTACTTGTTGTTTAAATTATTGTTAAAGGTTTGAACCCATAATAAATTTGAGAGTAACAGAGTTGACATTTCCCACCATTTTGTGCTTTAGCTCAAGTGAAAAGCAGTATGTTTGCAGTATGCAGTAATTGTATGTGTTTTTAAGCATACTACTGCTTTTAAAGAGGGATTTACTGAAATATAACAATAACAGAGTTGAAAAATAATCTAATATTTGGGCCTCCTAAACATTTCGCACAAATTACTAACAGAATAATGACATGCCTCAGTGCCTTCTAGAGTTTCTGGCCAGCAAGAGTGCCATCACTTGAAACAAGTCACATGCTTTTTCTATCAGTGCTTTGTTTGTGAGACTGTTATGCCTTTTAAGAGATGTAAAAGAGTTGACCAGAACATAGGGACAGATAGAAATATACAAATATATGTTTGCTACAATTGTTTATAATGCATATCTAAAGACACAGAAAGTTTCATGAAAGGTTTTCTGTCATTGAAAAATAATAGAGGGTTTATCTAGGAGATGCAAAATGTAACAACATGTCTAGAATCACCCATTTGTATTTCATATAATAACAAGAAATATCCATTACCTACATATATCATGGATTATATGTACCTGTTTTTAAGAAAGAATTATAAAAATACAGTATAACAGTTGTAACCTGCATTAGTTACGCAAATTAATGTATTTTTAACCATTTGCACTCTTTTACATGTTTATTATTTTGGAAGATTGAGTAATAATTGCAGGCATGAAGCCTTCTTCTGTATATTTATCAAAATATTTTTAACCCTGATAATTGAAATATACATTATTTTCTAATTCCAGCTCAAAAAATGGGTTTGATAAATATATTTTTTTCAACACTAAAAAGTAGTGTGCAGAAAAAAAAAAAGTAATTATGTAGATTATGTACACCACTGAAAAAGTGTACATAATCTAACAACGCAATCAGAATTATAAGGAGTTTAGGATTAATAATGGCTTGAAAAATTTCAAAATGTATTAGATATGGGGACACAGCTTAATATATTTTATATATTAAAACTTGATTATGTGAAGTCTGAAAATAGTAAAAAAAATTAGCTTCTGATTATGAATGAATTAGCCCTGAATGGATTATGAGGATTTAATTACATTTCCAACACAAAAATGAATATACAAATATAACTATTACCTTTCATTATAAGCAGGAAGACCACTTGCAGAACGTGGCGTCAGAGGTTTTCCACCATCATCATGATAAAAGGCAAAGAGTCCAGCAGAAAACCCCTTAGACACAACATATACAGCCAAAGTCAAAATTATTCTCCCTCCTGGGAATTTTTTTCCCCCAAAAGACATTTAACAGCAAGGAATTTTTCACAGTATTTCCTATAATATTTTTTCTTCTAAATAAAGTTTTATTGTTTTATTTCGGCTAGAATAAAAGCAGTTATTAATTTTTTAAAAATCCATTTTAAGGTCAATATTATTAGCCTCCTTTAGCAATATTTTTGCTGACCACAAACCACTGTTAAACAACTACTTTCCTAATTTCTCTAACTTGCCTAATTACCCTCGTAAAGCCTTTAAACTGCACTTTAAGCTGAGAAATTAGTTATGTTTAGAAATGTGTTGAAATCTTCTTTATATTAAGCAGAAATTGGGGTAAAATATACAGGAGGACAAATAATTCAGTAATTTAATAATGAACAACATTCATTTTATGAGTAAAGCCTATGTGCAGAAGTGTTACCAGAGCATGTATGATCTCGTGTTTAACCGTGGACAGCATCCCTTCAAACTCCTGAGGTTGAGTAGAGATCATATTGGGACACAGATTGGCATATCCAGCAATGGGTCTGCATTATGAAATGTTGCTGTTATTATACATTTCAACAATGAAAGAAAAAAGCGAATAAAAGTCAGCTCTGTTTCCTTAAATATCTCCGTTACCTGTCTAGTTCAGACTCAAGCTGACAATACGCTGCATAGGCTACGATGTTCTCCTGTCCACAACGCTCAGTGGTCATCGCACTCACGTACAGCACAAAATCAGCCCTCGCCACCCCCTCGCCATCAGGAGGACCGACGGGGCCACAGGACTTTCCAGACTCACTGCAAACCCTGCATTGCTGAAAAAAAAAAACTTATTCATTAAATATACACAGACATTATGCATCTGAATATTTATGTTGAAAACATTTTTTAAAAATGGTAAACACAGAAATTAACACACAAACATAACAATAAAGAGTTTGATATTTAGATATTTACATTCTCTCTTCGTCGCTTTAGTCTAGAATAAATGATTATTAAAATATTGTTATTATTATAAATTACAATAAACAGAAAAGTAATGGTTGCTAAGCTTGGGTTCCCATGCTTTCATGAACAGCAGATTCAAGGACTTATTAAAGCACCATCAATTTTAAATCAAGCACCTTTGTAATTTATACCCCAGCACAATGTATGTAGCACCATAAAAGTCCTCCTTACTGTACTTAACATTTCACATTCACTTAATATTTACATTAAAAATAATCTTCAAAGATTCATAGCTTTAATCAAATGTGTTGAATTCAATGCTGGTGATATTCAAACGCAGTTTCTGAAATATTGCTAAAATGTGAATTATTTGTCAGTGTTATTGTGCAAGATTTAAATTTAAGGTTTTTCATTTAAGAATTTCTCTGTTTTTTTGTTCTGTTTGTGACAATTGAGTACAATTGTTTAAATCAATCTATAAACAAATTAATTCAAATTTAATTCAAACACTTGCAAGGACCGGTGTTTGTTAAGTATTTTTTAACTTTACTAATTATTTAATAACTTTGTTAAAATGTTATAGGTATTCACATCTTCAAATATGCATTTTATGTACTAATATATACCTCTACATAGGTGTCAATATGGACTCTTTGGTAAACTTTTGTAAAGGTAAAGTTAATGCTCCACTGATAGCTACCTTTATTTCTGAGAGTGTTTAGTTATCAAGGTTGATGCATTTACATGTGGAGCAAGTTCCATGTAAACTAAGGTGCAAAATGATCCTTTACTTTCTATGTAACTAGTTACTTTGGAACTAGTTGCACCTGACAGTGCACAGAAGCACTTATTAAAATGGTGGTCTGTTGCAAAAAAGTGGACAAGATTTTTTTTCAGAACAGATCTGAATGAAGGAGAGTTGAGAATAAAATTTCTACAGTGAGTTACAGGTAACATTTACTAAATAATACTGCAAAATGCCTCTGTTTGCAATGTAACAGTAGTAATGTAATCATGCCTCTAAATCCCACTGTGCAACAAGGCTCTAATACATTTGTGTGTCAGTAGACAGTTGTTATACGTTCATCCTAAATTTGAGACACTGGCAGAAAATGTCTGAAGTTTACATTTAATCACAAGACTATCCATGTCTGAACTACAGCATGATGCACAATATCAAAAATAAAAGGTACACATTAAACATGCATATCAACAGAACACCTCCAAACAAACTGCCAGGATTGCTTTAAGTAATCTTTTGACAGAGATAGACCAAATACATAAATTTCCACCAACTATTAATGATCTTTACAGTCGCTTTTAAACTAAAAAATAGCTGAATATTTTATCAACACAAATAAACTGTAATTAAAAAAAACTTTTCTCCCCAAAAACCTTAGTGTCCCACCTGCAAATGATGTTCAGGAACAACAACTGGGCCACATTTGGTTACGTTAGCACATGGTCCCTGACAGTAGCGGTGAGGATCGTCTCTTTTCCGAAGGTACTGATTGGTTGCACATTGCCTAATAATTACGAACATAATTTAAGATTAAAATACAGGCACAAATGAGATTAAGAACCTGCCAAGCTGCCAGAAAAACAGACCCAAGTGCAACTTTAAGAGGATTTGCTGTCAGACAATAGTCGCTCAGAAGAGAATTACCTGCTAAGTAATATCGGACCCGACTGTCTGCGAACCCTGAAAGCCTTCTGAAGATAATCAATAGCCTGTGGGAGGAGCTTGTCCTTGAAACAAAGCAGAAAAGGATCAATACCCTATGCATGCATCCAATTTCGAGGTGAAAGGCAATTTTTAGGATTTAACAAACATGTGTGTGGTAAAATCTTGACCACATGAATCATAAAGTACCTTCACAAGGCTGCTTTTGGCTTCATCTAACCTGTGGGAACAACAGAATACATTAAATCAATGTGTATACCTGTAATAAGATACAGTTACTGAATTTAATAACACATAAACCAGTAACTAACCCATCCAAGCTGGAGTCGTACTCTATCTTAATGTTTAACTGCTGGTCAGTGCTTCTTTTGGTCAGTCTATCTGGCTTCAAAAAGACCTTATGAATCACCTAAAAGAGTAACAGCAGATATTGCTATCAGGAGTACTGGTGAAACAATGTATTAATCATGATTAGCTTGTGGTATCCTTTGCTTTCCACATTTGTATCTGAACAACATAAAGGGTGACCAAATGATGACAGGTTTTTGTTTACAAAAGTGAGCTCTCTGTCCATCTTGATACTGCTTAAAAAGACAATTAACCAAAAATAAACTGTTTTGTCATCATTTATTCACCTTAAATATCAAACTCTTTCTTTTATTGGACATAAAAACGCTGACACCAGATTGACAGCCTCTGATATTGTTCAT
This sequence comes from Danio rerio, assembly GCF_052040795.2. NCBI lineage: Eukaryota > Metazoa > Chordata > Actinopteri > Cypriniformes > Danionidae > Danio > Danio rerio. Next base: position 40,349,111 of record NC_141029.1, on the reverse strand, counting down.
TTTGAAGGAAAAACCCAACCAAAACATTATATTAAAAAGTCACAGCCATACAATTTGATGCTAATATCATATTTTAGACTAAAAATGTTCAAAAAACGATATAAGGGCCTGACCTCTGTGTGAAGGGGCACTTTGTGGTCACAGGTGTGCGTCTGTGCGCCGGTGCTGATGAAGATGATGATGGTGGTGTTAAAGAATAAAGCGGCTCCGATAACTGATCGAGGCTGCCGCCATCCTGACGCCATCATTCTACCCGTGCTTTATCTTTCATATCTCCGTCCTGTCATGATGCATAAAGACCCTCAATTACTCGGAAAACCGAAGGATCTTCCGAGAGAAATTCCAACGGGCAGTTCATTAAACCGGCTTCACCCATAAACCCAGAGCTGCCCGAACATAGAGACGATACATTATCAAAATAAAAGCCCGCATTCAATTTTAATTTAATAATGAGAATAAAATTAAAAACAACTTTAAATAGGCAAAAAATTATAAAAAATAAAAATCCACTGAAATATATTGCTAGAGTTGTGAAATAATGCTTACTACGTTTCTATTTTAAACATAGCAGCTATTCTGTAAACTTGGATGCATTTAAAGGGCCCTTCTAGTCCCTTGTTCACGCCATGTGAGTTATTATTTAAATCACAAAAATGGCATTACATGTTTGTGTTTATATTATTCACAATATGTTGAACAACTGTTTAATAAATACCCAAGTGTGAGTAGTAGGGTTGCAACTAACGATTATTTTAATAATCAATTAATCTGTCGATTGTTTCTTCGATTAGACTGTAAAAAAATAATAATAATAATAATTTCCAAGAAAAGCATTCATTTCCAACCCCTCATTCAAAAAGCTCATCCCTAAACTGTTATAATAATAATAGCAATAAATTAAAAAAGGTATTTTTGTCCTGTTTTCAATCCAAATATCTAAAAAACATCTTAAATCAAGATACATACTAAACACATGAAGTAGCATAAGAAATTGTCTAATTATTTGCTTAAAACAAGCTAAATTATTTGCCAATGGAGTAAGAAAAAAATCTTAATAAGATATAATCTCAAACAGAAGTTAAGCATCACTTAATTTTCTTATGCCATTTTTCTTGTCTGTTCTTGATTTAAGATTTTTTTACATATTTGAACTGGAAATGAGACAAAATAGAAAGAAAGAAAGAAAGAAAGAAAAAAAGAAAGAAAGAAAGAAAGAAAGAAAGAAAGAAAAAAAGGAAGAAAGAAAGAAAGAAAGACAGAAAGAAAAGCTTTTTGCAGTGCAGCTATACATGACAACAGATGGAAAAATAAATGATCAAAAAAGGCGAGTGAATAAAAACTATTTAGTCTTGCAAATCGCAAAGACCGAAACACCCAAGATTCATTATGTAAATTCACCAGTTACTCCCCAAATACATGCAAATATCTGGTGAACTTAGAGAAGAATAGATTCAAATTAAATGTTACTTTTACAGTGTGTATCTGATATGAATAAAACACATCAGCAAATTATATTTGAATGGATTGTTAGACTTCCTTGTGTGTTTTACAAAGTCTAAATGTTTTGTTTTACTTGTAAATTAATTCAATTTACTTATAAAATAAGCACGGTTAAACGCTGATACGACTCGTCTTTCTCTGGCTCAGCGCCAGCCACGCACCAAAGCTCAGTTTGATTTTTTCAGTCGCTAAGTTAATCTAAGTTTAAATGAGCTAACGCTAACTTGTCATTCTTGTCACGCGGGATAACGAGTAAAATACCAGCACAAGGGACTTTACGGTCCTCGCTTCAAAACGGAACAAAAGTAGAATTCTATAAGGATTTACCCTGAACTCTGTATCCTCTGTATCAGTGCGCGAGAGACGGAGAGAGACCATGTTCACTCCGCTCCACGCTGAACTGAAGTGATTTTTTATTAATCAAATGTCCCTGTGTGGCGTGACACAACGAATCGATTACGAAATTCATTGCCAACGCTTTTAGTAATTGATTTTTTTTATCGATTTAATAGATTGGTTGTTGCAGCTGAGTAGTAAAATTTAACATATACTGAAGTACACATTTGCAATGTGTATGCAAGTATGTATATGCATGTATGTATGCAAGTATGTATTTATGCAAGCATGTATGTATGTATTATATATATATATATATATATATATATATATATATATATATATATATATATATATATATATATATATATATATATATGTATGCATGTATGTATGTATGTATATACACACACACACACACATTACATTTTTAATTCCATTTCAGGTGGTTTATATTCATTATTAAGATCAAAATGAAAGTCTGCAACCTTTAAAATAACTTTTTATATTCTACATTTATCTTGAACATAAAGCATTTATTCCAATACAGATGCGTACAGCACAATCAATTTATAAACACCTGTACGCTTGACAACAATTCTGGTTAACAATATTAACCACAACTGATTTCAATCATTGGACTAAATAAGAAGAATAAAACCAACCAGACACAGAGTAAAAACAACACTACAAAACAGTGAACAGAATATTTACAATTATTTATTACAGGAGTACAGAATATCCATTATAAAAACAAAATCATCTACAATCAATACCTTGCTTCAATAGCTAAATGAGTACAAAATTAATCAAATGTTTGACAGATAATATCCTATTGACTCTAACAAATCAGTTCTACCTTTTAAAGAGCAGCAGACAGGTTTGTTTTCAATCGTCTTTGATCAGGCTGTGTCAGATACTGTTTTCTGAGGCACATTTCCTCAGTTTCTGACTCACAGTTTCAGTTTTCCAGTCAGAGCGTTGCAGGGATAGAGTCGTGTAAAGCGGCCCAGAGTCCACACTGGAAACACATTCCTGTAAGAGGTGTAGCTGATGGCACAGCTTTTATTGAACACTCCTGAAATGTTCTCCTGAAAACAAGGAAACAGCGCATTTTATTAGTCAAACCGAAAGACGTTTGTAATTTGAAGGTCTCGTAACCCAATTTCTCACCTGTGGCCAGTCTCCATTAGGCAGCTGCTTATCAATTAATAATTGAATGCCACGCTCAATCACTTTGGTGCCAGGGTACCTAAAAATGACAATTTATTTTGTAAATTAGGCATAGTGTGTCTACAGTTTATTTAAAATTAATCTGTGATTTATTTCTGTATACATAAATATTTAAAGTTTGCCCATCCCTTAAAGGGACAGTTCACCCAGAAATGAACATTCTGTGATTATTTACTCCGCCTTTACTTCTATTCAACACAATGAAGATATAATGAATGTAATGTAATGTAATGTGCATTTATATAGCGCATTTATTGTGTATGGCCATACACCCAAATCACTTCACAAACCATCACCAGTGTGCAGCATCCACTTGGATAATGCGATGGCAGCCACAGCACAACGGCGCCAGTGCGCTCACCACACACCAGCTATTGGTGGAGTGGAGAGACAGTGATAGAGCCAATTCGGTGGAAGGGGATGATTGGGAGGCCATGATCGCAAGGGCCGAAAGAGGGACTTTGGCCAGGACACCAGGGTTACAACCCTGCTTTTTCACAAGAAGTGCCATGGGATTTTTAATGACCACAGAGAGTCAGGACCTGAATGAAGGATGAAGGATTTTGGAAACCAGCAGCAATCGACTTTCATAGTATGTTATGTTCCAGCTATTGAAGTCAATGACTGCTGGTTTTCAGTATTTTACATATCTTGTTTTGTGCTCAACAAACGAAAGAATGTCAAAACCATCTAAGGATGAGTAAACAATGAGGAAATTGGAAAACCAGACAGTAATTGGTGACCAACATTTGCCTCACGCAGTGCAACGCATCTTCACATAGAATTGTACTGTCTGGTCTTTCATTGGGGCCAGCCTATAGACACATGTGCAATATTCAAGTTCAAGTACATTTATTTATAGAGCACATTTAAAAGCAGTCACAAGACTTACCAAAGTGCTGTACATAAGACAAGGTAACAATAAACAGACAGAATATAAAAACATAGAAATAAGGCAAGAGTAACGAATGTAAAATGTAGCAGCAGAAAGAACTATTAAAATAATCATAAAAAGCCAAGATAAAAAGATACGTTGTAAGAAGTGATTTAAAAATGGATGATGATGGAGCCATTCTAATCTCAAGGGGCAAGGTGTTCCACAACCGAGGACCCGCCACAGAGAAAGCTCTGTCCCCTCTATGTTTCAGCCTGGACTGAGGAGCTAAAAGGAGATTCTGATCACTTGACCTAAGAGATCTCACGGAGAGTAAAAATGAAGCAGCTCTGAGGGATAAGATGGGGCTAGATAATGGAGTAATTTATATACCAGTAAAACCACTTTAAAATCAATTCTGAATTAGACAGGCAGCAAATGGAGGCCTCTTAGAAGAGGGGTAATAGCCCCTTTCACACATACAGACCTTTCCGGAAAATTGCCGGCAATTTTCCGGAAAGGTCTGTATGTGTGAACAGGTCCTTTTTGAAAATACCGGTAAATTCGTTCTGGCTATTTTCCTGAAAGAGAAGTTGTAACATTACCGGCAATTTGCCGGAATGCTGCGCTGTGTGAATGCAGAAGGAAGATTTCCGTAATAAGCGCGTGCACGTCTAGAACGTGCTGACGTGAGACGTCTGCTTTAGCCAATCACAACAGTCAGACGCATTTACGTCCACGCGGTTTGTGAGGATAAAAGCCTTTGAATATTTTTCCAGACACATTTAGCTGCTAGAAGTTAGTCAGATCACGTTTATATGTTCTTCTTAATGCCAACTGTGTAAATAATCATCGATGAGATGCTTATGATAAGCCGCTGTTTGTTTACCTTCAAGCTTTGCGTGCGCCTATGAGCGCCTGCACACGCACATATTATGAGAATCTCGACATGCGAAAGTGATCCTGCGAAAGTTGTTCACAATATTGATCATCCACAGAGTTTGTAATTTAGTCAAATGTTTACAAATACAAGCGCAGCCGTTTAAAGCTCACTTGTGGGGAATGATGTCAGAATTTACCGGTATTTTGGAATGGATGTGTGAATGCTCTTTTCCGGAAAATTTCCGTAACGTCCTCGCCTGTGTGAACAGCGCTTTTTTCAATATACCGGTAAAGTCGTTCCGGAAATTTTCCAGAAATTTACCGGTATCACTGTGTGAAAGGGGCTAATGTGGTCATGTGCAATATTCAAGCTGTCTAATCAGCATCTTGATATGCCACATCTCTGAGGTGGATGAATTATCCAGGCAAAGGAGAAATGCTCACTAACACAGATTTAGACAAATGTGTGAAAAATATTCAAGACAAATAAAGAAAAAGTTGTAGATCTTTGTAGAGTGTAGTACAAGATTATTCATTATAAAGTGTTAAGCAAAAACACTACCACCAGGGATTGATGCTGAAGTTACCTGACGGCCATCAATCCCAGCAAAGCCCAGCAGGTGTTGTGGATCTGAGAGCTACTGCTCTGAACGTAGCGCCGCTGCTCACAGGACTCAAAGTCTTCACCCCAGCCTCCATCCTCCATCTGCTTCGCCAGCAGGAACTCACAGGCACGCTTCACCTCCTCACAAACAGACCTGCAATACAGAAACAAAAGATTTATTTCATATCTTAATTCTTTATTGTGTCATAACAGACTTTAGCACCAGGGAAACGCCAAACTTTCATTTTCAGACAGAAATACAAACTAGGCTGTGGGTCAAGATATACTTGTTAGTTTTGACCTACTTTTCATATTATTCATGTTAGCCGAGATACATCTGTGAAACAACAATGTGAAAATCTGGAATCGGATGGTCCGAACAAATAAAAATACTGACAAAATCACATTTAAAGTGTCCAAATCAAGTTCTTTGCAATGCATATTACTAATTAAAATTGAGTTTTGTTATATTAGGTAGGAAATTTACAAACTGTCTTGACGGAAATTATCTTTACTTAATATTCTAATGATTTTTGGCAAAAAAGAAACATTTATAAATAATGAACCATACAATGGCTCCTGGCAAAATTATAATAGTGCAACATTGGACAAAATTATTGTTAAGCTGGTGAAATGTCTGTCCAAAAACACTTCCAATAAGCAAAAAGTCAACAAAACAGTTCTGAAAGTTGTAGATTGTGAAAATTATGTGGTTTTGTAAATTTTTTTTTTTGTACAAATGTCTGCCCCCCACAGCCTATTTTTTTACATTTATGTTAAACGATCAGTACATCAAAAACATTTAACTCAACCTCAAATGCTAACAAAACTTTGAGTTTCTATATTCTGTTGAACACAAAAGAAGATATTTAGAAGCTGAATAACTGTAACCACTGACTTCCATAGTAGGAAAAAACAAATAAAATGAAAGTCAAAGGTTAGAGGTTTCCAACATTCTTCAAAATATCTTCTTTTGTGTTCAACAAAAGAAAAAAGGTCAAATCTTTCTATGACAAGTGAAGAGTAAATGATGACGGAACTGTCAGTTTTGGATAAACTATCCCTTTAAGTTTAATGTGGTGTTTAACCTGACTAAGCTGTGTATATAAGTGAAACAACTTCTTGAAGGATAAAAAAACAGGTAACACTTTATTTTGACGGTCCATTTGAGTATTAGTAGACTGTCAGCTTAATATCTGTTGATACTGCTGCTAAACAGACATTTAACTGACTATAAGAAACTTTGCAATTACATGTCAACTTACACTAACCCTAACCATAACAGTCTACTTATAATCTAATCAGAATTAGTTGGCATGCAGATGCAATGCAACTTAAATTCAACAAACGGACCATCAAAATACAGTGTGACCAAAAAACATAAGGAGGGACCTGATTTTGTGCATCAGAAAATGGCTGAATCATCAAATGGTTTACTTTTGCTGTAATCACACTACTTATGTCCGTAAACATTAAAGAAAAGAAGAAACAAACAACATACCCATTTTGGAAAGTGTGACCCATACACGCAAATGCCTCCAGACCAAACCAGGCTCCGTATGTGAAACAGACTCCCCAAGACCTAAGACAAGCAACAAAAGCAGTCAGTGTCTGAAATCTAAATATAAGTAGACTATGTAGCAACAGTATAATGTACATATTTTATATGGTTTTCCATTACTATGCATTGCATAAATTAAATAATGGGCTATGTTCAAGTTCATGGAGAACCTTTTATAGTATCGATAATATAGTCGGGTAAATAGACCTTAGCATTCGTACAGTTGTTCAAGTGAAAAAGTAGCTGAAAACAAGCGATGTAGAAGGATCAGCGAACACAATTGAAGATGAAAAGTCATTCCTATTTGTTTTGGGTACACCTTGCGGTATTGGGGATGAGTTGTTTTTAAGTATCTTATTAATTAGGACGGCCACATGCATTCATTAACAATAACTTTGGCACAGATAATGCACTGTGGCTGGGTCAGGAACTCTTTGCTTAGAGAAAATGGAATAAAACCATAGTCCAGGTAACTATCTTGATATTTCCTGTATTTCATGTTTCCAGTATTGCTAGCGCTGCGACCTGAAATGTTTGGAGCTTGCTCACCAGGTATGCTTGGGTCATTACAAGTAACTAAGGCAACATGATCATTCTCCTAATCTTCCACTGGTAAAATTTTTTTTAAATATGATGCGAACCCCCACAGAGCTCGCTGAGGCCCCTTTATGGGCCGTGACCCCACTGTTGGGAGCCGCTGACCTAATGCACCTTTAAACAGAAATTGGGGAAAAAAATTCTTCAACTGTATATACACTGTGTACGTTGGAATGCATTTAAATTTAAACTAATGTCAAAATGTTTACATCTTTATATAGAAAACATTTAATTCAAGTCTGTGTGAAATTGTCGTTCACACATTAAATTTCATCATTAGATTAGGTCAAATTAGCAAGAAACATTTTTTTTAAGATGTAGGACTTTGTTATAAATGAATCAACGCCTACCCTTCCCATGAGCCATCAGGTCTCTGAACCCTCCTGCAGTAGTCCAGCCCCCGCTGAAGAGTGCTCCTATAAAAAAACAAGAGACAAGCTTCAACCAAACCATTCTTCACAACTCATTATAGATATATGTTTTTATTTTTTTTTGCTTTACTGTAATGTTGGGTATTTTTTATTTAAACAAAAATACTGAGATGCTGTGTCTGTGTATACCTGATCTCTTCTGCTCTGTGCTCAGGATATACGCTGTGAAAATGTTTCAATGCCTGCAGTACAGCTGAGGTGCACTCAACATACGTGTAGTCAATCATTATATCACCTGAAAGAGACATTTAACAGGAATTTTAAATCTAATAGGAAATGCCCTGACAGCTAAATACGGTATTTTAATGCACGCTCACCAAATACTTCAGACGGGTTCAGCAGCTCCAGCAGTTTCCCGCCACGTTTCGTCTCATACGTGGCAAAGCCTCCATCAGGGTTTCTCATGCTCAACAGCTGACACAGAAAAATTACATTAATGCTCAAAGCTTAAGATAGGGCTGGGCAATTTATTTTTTTGCCCTCATAGTTCACTGATAGGTTTTCTACAGTAAATATGCCCCCAAATTACAAGTGAGAGATTTTTGCATTACTTGATTTTAAAATATCTAAAGGAAACACACACATCTACCATCTATAATTATTATTGATCATCAATGCTGAATGACTGAAATTAAAACACACATTGCCTAAAAAGAACAGTCACTTGTTTCTTATAAAGATGTGAAAATAAATAACTTTCACTATTGGAAACAAAATAAATTATTTACAATGTTTTCATATTAAAAATAGAAAAATGAGAAGCATCTCTTCTAAATAAAATAACTCTTGCTTATCCTGTAAACAATATTTTAAACCAAGAATTCCTAGCATCTTCTGTAAACAAATATTTTAATGTAAATAATCCTTTTAATGTAACGGAAAATATCAAAGCATCTCAGGCGCAGCTTCCAATCATCGTCAATGTACAGGGAGTGCAGAATTATTAGGCAAATGAGTATTTTGACCACATCATCCTCTTTATGCATGTTGTCTTACTCCAAGCTGTATAGGCTCGAAAGCCTACCACCAATTAAGAATATTAGGTGATGTGCATCTCTGTAATGAGAAGGGGTGTGGTCTAATGACATTAACACCCTATATCAGGTGTGCATAATTATCAGGCAACTTCCTTTCCTTTGGCAAAATGGGTGAAAAGAAGGACTTGACAGGCTCAGAAAAGTAAAAAATAGTGAGATATCTTGCAGAGGGATGCAGTACTCTTAAAATTGCAAAGCTTCTGAAGCGTGATCATCAAACAATCAAGCGTTTCATTCAAAATAGTCAACAGGGTCGCAAAAAGCGTGTGGAAAAACCAAGGCGCAAAATAACTGCCCATGAACTGAGAAAAGTCAAGCGTGCAGCAGCCAGATGCCACTTGCAACCAATTTGGCCATATTTCAGAGCTGCAACATCACTGGAGTGCCCAAAAGCACAAGGTGTGCAATACTCAGAGACATGGCCAAGGTAAGAAAGGCTGAAAGACGACCACCACTAAACAAGACACACAAGCTGAAACGTCAAGACTGGGCCGAGAAATATCTCAAGACTGATTTTTTTAAGGTTTTATGGACTGATGATATGAGAGTGAGTCATGATGGGCCAGATGGATGGCCCCGTGGCTGGAATGGTAAAGGGCAGAGAGCTCCAGTCCGACTCAGATACCAGAAAGATGGAGGTGGAGTACTGGTTTGGGCTGGTATCATCAAAGATGGACTTGTGGGGCCTTTTCGGGTTGAGGATGGAGTCAAGCTCAACTCCCAGTCCTACTGCCAGTTTCTGGAAGACACCTTCTTCAAGCAGTGGTACAGGAAGAAGTCTGCACCCTTCAAGAAAAACATAATTTTCATGCAGGACAATGCTCCATCATACGCGTCCAAGTACTCCATAGCTTGGCTGCCGAGAAAGGGTATAAAAGAAGAACAACTAATGACATGGCCTCCTTGTTCACCTGATCTGATCCCCATTGAGAACCTGTGGTCCATCATCAAATGTGAGATTTACAAAGAGAGAAAACAGTACACCTCTCTGAACAGTGTCTGGGAGGCTGTGGTTGCTGCTGCACGCAATGTTGATGGTGAACAGATCAGAACACTGACAGAATCCATAGATGAAAGGCTTTTGAGTGTCCTTGCAAAGAAAGGTGGCTATATTGGTCACTGATTAGTTTTTGTTTTGTTTTTGAATGTCAGAAATGTATATTTGTGAATGTGGAGATGTTATATTGGTTTTACTGGTAAAAATAAAAAATTGAAATGGGTATATATTTGTTTTTTGTTAAGTTGCCTAATAATTATGCACAGTAATAGTCACCTGCACACACAGATATCCGCCTAAAATAGCTAAAACTAAAAACAAACTAAAAACTACTTCCAAAAATATTCAGCTTTGATATTAATGAGTTTTTTGGGTTCATTGATAACATGGTTGTTGTTCAATAATAAAACGATTCCTCAAAAATACAACGTGCCTAATAATTCTGCACTCCCTGTAGTGCAAAGTAAGGCTCAAAAATGGGTCTATCATCCTTCTTGACCAGAGATCAGATGTGGCTGCAAAGTGTGGGTAACAGAGTGGAGTCTCGACCAGGAATAATTTGATCTATTATATTATTGAATGTTGATTTTGATTACTTTTCGATTAATCATTCAGCCCTAGCTTAAGATTTGTTTATAAAGAAATATGTAAACATTTTTTAGAAAGGATGCATTACATGCTTTTTGCATTAAACAGTGCCAATAAAGACACATTATAATATCCAAACACAAGTCAAAAGGATTAGCCCTGCAGCTCAATTTTATTCTTTATAAAATATTTATCAAGTGTTGTTAAATGGAGAGATTTCTTGAACACATTTCTAACACTACATAATAGTTTTAATGACAAATTTTTAATAACTAATTTATGGTGTCTTTGCCATAATGAAAGTAAATAATATTTTACTATTTTATTATAGAATTTTATGACATAGCTAGGTTAATTATGTTGCCTAGGCAAGTAAGGATAATTAGGCTAGTCACTCAATAGTGATTTGTTTTCTGTTGAATTTCTGTTTAACTGAATTACTATTTAGGGGGCTATAATTGTTACTTTAGTGGACTGATATAAATACTGACCTTAAAGCTTTTTGAAAATATTTAAAGACTGATTTTTCTCCAGCCAAACTAAACGAAATAAGACTTTCTGCAGAAGTAAAAATTTTATAGGAAATACTGTGAAAATGTCCTTGTTCTGTTAAACATCACTAGGAAAATATGTGAAAAATAATAACAAAAAATATCACAGGACAGCTAATAATTTTGCTTTCAACTGGATATATATTAAAAATATCTATATATCTATAATGTCAAATGTTTAATGATTCCTAAAAAAATTCACCATGATTTTCCTATTATTTAAATTTTTTTATCAGCATTTTAGAAGGATTTCTGACACTGAAGATTTTACATTTAAAATATATTAAATAAATAAAGGGTTATCTTAATTTCAGCTCAAAGTTTTAGCACTAAATGAAAAAGAAAGAGTTTTTAAAAAGCCCTCTGTCAACTACATATTATGAGCCTATAAACACTTAACATTGTTATGTTGTATTTGAACTCTCTGTTTGAATTTAACACAAAGAAAGCTCATTTTTTGAGGGACTGACTTCCTACAAAGAGACTCATGGCCCACCAAACAGGGTCTAACATTCGTGTAATACTGATAGCATAGCATTTTACTGTAAATCTTATGTCAGCATTCAAAACAGACAGTATATACACAAGTAAGGTTATTACCACATTGACAGCATCAAAAAGCCTTTCCTTGGGAATGTTCTCTTTGAGGAAATTGCACTGCTCTTGCAGAAGCATCACAGATTTCAGCCCTTCTGACACACAGTCAGCAACTATCCAACCGCAGTCCCGTGTGCTGAAGGGAAAGCCTCCCTACATCAGACACATACACACATATGCTTATGAATGTGGATAAGTGCAAATTAAAAATGCTTAATAATAAAGTTGACATGTTAGACTTAAATGTTTACCTTGTTCATTTGTCTATAGTATTTCTCATATTCTGGAGGATTATCTTTGACCTACAATAATGGGAAACTGGTTAGAGCTTACATGGAGACCCAAAGATTACTACAGAAATACAGAAGTGCAACAGAATTCTGATACCACAACAAAATGCTTTTAATATTGTATTATTATTTCAAATGAGGTCATTCAAATTCAAAATGACACAAGTAAAGAATATTTCAGATTTGTGCAAATTTGATTAGTGATGTGATTAACTGAACTTAATTCATTTAATTTAATTGATCTCTAGATTGTTTAAAAAAAAAGAGAAAGAAACAGAACAAAGACTTGAATTCAAACGATACGTACAACATTACTAAATCATCCAATTTTACATGATAATTATTTACCTTTTCCATTTATGCAAAAAACAGTAATAAATAAAATAAATAGAATTATAAAGTTAATAAATTAATACATAAATAAAAAAGCAGGGAGAGGATCTGTCAGATTATTTCAGAACACCTTTGTCCCATATTTATATCTTTTTACATGGAAAATAAATCTTGTCACTCTCAACAGTCCATAAAACACCCCCAAGAGTCAGATGTTTATTTCTTTGTTGAATATATTAACAATTAACATGAAACTATTCAAAATAACAGCTACATCAGTTTTCTTTGCCATGTATCATAAATGAAAAAGATTTTTGCTCAGCACAGTCAATTCAAAGCTATTTGAAGAAAAATGAAGAATATCATGATTATCCCCACTTTAAAGGCTCTTATCTCTACACTCAAATGGGTTTTATGAGAACAGCAAAATTTGGTTCGTCTTATATAATT